>NC_090265.1:959407326-959549826 GCF_040414725.1 Anabrus simplex | reverse complement strand
CCCCAAAGATCAGACCCGTCCCCTCTGCCATTCAATCTATACATTTCCGTTCTTCCTGAGTCAAATTGCAGGAAATTCTGTTATGCTGATGATATTGCACTAGTCACACAACACCAAGATCTCAAGAAAACTAAGGAAATCCTAACTAGGATCTGTCCACTCTAGAGGTCTATTCAAGAAATGGAGATTTAATCCTAGTGCAAGTAAAACAGAAGTGTCATGCTTCTATTTAAATAACCGACTGGCTGACACAAAACTGAACATAAGCGTCTGCAATCAAGTTCTTCATCATAACTGGTTTCCTAAATGCATAAGAGGTGTAACCTTGATCGCACTGTATTATTCAAGCAACATCTATTAAACTTATATAAGAAACTGAAAACTTGAAACAATATTCTTCAGAAACTGTGTAGGACAGCTTGGGGATCCACTGCAAGCACTCTACGACAACAACACCAGCACACAGATATAGACGAGGAAGGAGCCACCACAATAGCCTAACATCAAGAAAAATACACAAATGACCAAGACCATATCATTTGCTTCCAAACTCACAAGGAATAAGACTCCACTCACAGCTGTATATACTTACCTCTGTCTATATAATCAAATTTTGTTAACAACAAAAGCAGTTTATCATATATACTCGTGAAGACATCATTTAAGTAAATAATAAGACTTCTTAAGAGACCTACAACACTACCGACGACTGCAAGCACCAGGTTATGTATAACTATGGACTCTAAAACGAGAATGAAAATATATGCAAGACACGCACAATCAAGTCCATGAAATGTTTTATACTCATTATTTTAATGTATTTTAATATGTTCTGTGTATTTTAATGTGTTTATTGCATTTGTACATATAACTTACATTAAAGCTTAGGATGGATTTTACAGTCAAATTTCTAGTCCTGAAGAAGATAGTTTTATACTCATGTACCTAAAAGTCAAATCATAACACATAACCAACCAACTCACACTTAACATGCCCAATTTGGACACAATCAGATATGGTGTTTCCTTATGGCATCTTCCTTTAGACAGGGTAATGTCCATCATCATCATCATCATCATCAGCCAATTCTATCATTACATGATGTGGCCTCTTTAAGTCGTGAACTCAGGTAGGTCTTTAACAGAACTCTCCAGGTAGAACGGTCTCGAGCAGTTCTCTGCCAGGTAGCACCAGCTATTCTTTTGATGTCCTTGTCCCATCTATCTGGTGGTCTTCCTTTATTCCTTTGACGATTTCTTGGACTCCATTCTAACACTAGCTTCGTCCATCTGTCATCTTCCCTTCGAGAAATATGTCCAGCCCATTGCCATTTTAAGGTGGCTATTCTCTCAAGAATGTCATTAACTTTAGTGATTGATCTGATGTCATCTGCTCTCTTCTTATCTTTCCTTGTAAAACCCAGCATTGATTGACCTTTCCATGCCTCACTGCGCTGTCCTAAGTTTCCCTTTCGTAAATTTGTTCAGTGTCCAGGTCTCACAGCCGTAAGTCAGCACAGGTAGAATGCATCATCTAGTTTAATGGCATATTTGATCTAAAGACAGCTGAGTTTCTTCCATACGCCTGCTATCCTAGCTTCATGCGTCAAAAAATTTCTGGTCTTATATCACCTTTCATATTCATCAACTGGCCCAGATGGATATATTCATTGACCTTCTCTAACGGCATGTTGTTGATGTTCACACTTCCTGCTGTGACCCACTTGTTGGACAGGACTTTTGTTTTGGAAAGGTTCATCTTCAAGCCGACTCTGTACATGTGTAATCTGTCAATACAGAAATGAAACTCATAAATCAAAGGCATGGAATATGCAGGGACTCATTCTACAAGTAGAACGTGCTTACTCAGGTAGCTGGGCGGATTTCTTTATACCATCAAAGACAGTGTTAGTGTGGATGGAAGGACTGGACATCCTGATATGAAACTGTTTTCTTGTTACTGTAATATATTCAATTATATACATGTAAATTTTATGCCATATGCTAAATAAATAACATTTGGAAAACATTATTGTAATGATGCATATTGCACTTGAAATTTTTGTGTTTAGTATGTTCACCTTTAATAAGACAATTCTGGGGTTAGGTAGGAATAATAATTTCATTTTTTTATTTAACTTTACCATTTAGACAGCACATTCCTTTAGTCATCTTTCCATTTCACCGCTGAACAATATTGACGGACAACACTCATAGCACCTATCGAAACAATCTGATAAATTTTGTAATCTATTGTAGAATCTTAATTCATTGCTGAACATTCTAACTGTAAATTATTAAAAATATGTGTTCTAACTGCATTATGATATTGTATTGCATGACTGGTGTGATCTCTGAGCATATGCTCTTCTCTATCAACAGTCTATGTCTTTCACAATCTTGAGATAATCTATTGTTTCATTCCAGAGGAGTTTCCTTATCTCTCTGCAAAGACTGGTTTGCTCTTTCAGTCTGTAAACGTCTTCACTACACTCTTAACTATTGGTGAAAACTTGAATAAAATCCACTCAGTACTTCCTGAGATTCAAAATTTTACTTACTATGTATAGATACTAATTCTCAGATATACTTTCTGTAAGAACCACCACAGTTATTTAGTACAGCATGAGGATATAAATTGGACTAAATTGTTATGTACCGGGCGAGTTGGCCGTGCACGTAGATGCACGCGGCTGTGAGCTTGCATCCGGGAGATAATAGGTTCGAATCCCACTATCGGCAGCCCTGAAAATGGTTTTCCGTGGTTTCCCATTTTCACACCAGGCAAATGCTGGGGCTGTACCTTAATTAAGGCCACGGCCGCTTCCTTCCAACTCCTAGGCCTTTCCTATCCCATCGTCGCCATAAGACCTATCTGTGTCGGTGCGACGTAAAGCCCCTAGCAAAAAAAAAAAAAAAAATTGTTATGTGCAACTAAATTGTGCAACATAACTATGTCCATGAAGAAAACTTGGTATATCCAATGAGTTGAAGAAAGAGTAGATTTTAACTTTACAATCATATGAAATGTGGGTTGAAAATAACTACACTAATCTTTTTGTCGAATATGTGACCATTTCAACAGTCAATATGATAAGGTAGCTTTTCCCTTCTATCTGCAACCAAATTTCCTAACAAGTGTAGCCACTAGTTTGTCAGTGACCATTGTTTGAAGCTGTAACAAGATGAACTCTGTTCTGATCTAGAGGCACAAATTTGTTCTGTTGATGCCAGTAATATAATATACAAGCAATGAAAGGCAACACTTGTGAAGTAAATGACAAAAGTGCTCAAAGATATGTGAGGTTCAACTGTGCATGCTAAGTTGCTGAGCTTTGAACATAGTGAAGTTAATATCTATAGTTTGTGTTCTGAGATAATTTTGGACAGTGGAAATGTATGTAGTGGACAAAAATAAGATACTCGAGATAGTGAACATTAGTATTTCTGCAACTAATTGTAGCAATCTGTCACCTGGTGGCAACTTTTGGAGAGGGTGGTTCATTAGGAGTTTAAGGCACGTTACCGTTCCTTTTCGTTTGTGCTTCAGTGGATTGTTCTTGGTTTAAGAATAAAATCGTACGCAACCAAATTAATCTCACTCTAATTTTTGAAATATTCTCTAACCTAAATACATATCTAGTATGTATTTATCACGTATGAATCATTTCATTCAAATCTATTTACTTGAGATGAAGAAGAAAATGACTTGTGTCGTACAAGTACTATGAAGGTGGTGTTTAAAAGTATTTTCAATAATTAAGTACAAACGTTTAAAGATAGTGAGGTAGAACAACACAGAGGCTGTTCATTTCAAATAACCTAAACACTTTATAATGGCCATAAGTAATAAATTTCATTATGGTCCCTATTGACAATTGATCACTATCAAAAGCACTATACAAAGGTCCACCTATTCAATACCAATTAGATTGATGTTATTATATTAAATATTGAAACTAGTTTCAACCCTATTATACTGGGTCATCTTCAACCATAATCAAATAAATGGAAAAAATATCAAGCAGATACGATCCCCATTAAAATATTACATAACATAACATAAGTCTTAACTAAGCTGATGTTTTACACATGCATCCGGAATTTAATGGAGGGTAACTTGACCTCACTGGAAACTAGAGTCTTAATATAAAACAGTACAGAAAAATGTTAACACTGCACAATTAAAAATGGAGTTAAAATAAACACATAAAATAACTGTTTCTTCTGATATTGCATAATTATTACAATGTCGTTTGGAATGTTTTCCAAGTCTTGAATTTATCTTGGTGTTTAGATAGTTAACATGTATGTGGTGGACATATTTTATCCAAAAGTGCCTTAATGGATAAAATATACAAACTAACAATTTTCTGTAATGCTCAAGGGGACATTCACAACACGAATAAGACTGGCCTTCTGATCAGATGAAGTGACCTGTCAAAAAACTCTGTGTGAAGTGAACATATATTAGTATGTGCACGGCACGATAGCTAGTACAAGCTATCTGTGATTGAGCATTCACTGTACTCTCCAGACTGTTGTTGTTTACAAAGATCAACTCTGTGCTAAAAGGAACCTGGTTCGAGTTTGTAGATGTAGTGAAACTAAAAGTTATGGAAATATCATGTACCCAAACAAAAAATGATCTGTTGTATTGGTTTCAGCAGTGGAAAATTGGCATAGAGTGGTGCAAAGAATGGGGAGGGGACTAACATTATTTCCATTCCATAATTTCTTGAACAACTTTCAGAGTACCAATTTGTTGCCTTATATACAATGTATCTAACCTGACAGTTTATTGTGTTTAAATTATCAAGCTTTGAAGTGATTTATCATCTTTATACTTTTCAGGAGTCTGAATGATTAACATGAAATATAAGTCTAATAAGACAAAAACTGACAATACAGACTTGTCATAAAATGAATAAAACTAAATTTGATCAAATTTTCAGAACAACTTTCCATGTCCAAGAGACACAGGTTGGGTAGTCTTATAACTGAAGGTATTCAGGAATATTTTGGTTTTGCAAAGAGTTTTAAGTTACTTTACATACTTCATTGCTTCAATTACAAAAATTATGACAAATACAGGAATCATCACCTGTTGTAATTTCTGGGAAGGCATAACAAGTTTTCAACTTCACTTTATGTGGTCTACAACCTCACTGATTTACAGAGAAATGTCTCACAGACTGTGTCAATGGTGGCGCTCATAATAGTGGGTCTATTTAATTGTCGCTAGGACTGAAATGGATATGACCATGGCCTAACTCAGGTACTACTATATTCTTCATGAGTTGTGGTGAGGAAATTGAAAACAACATCTACGATGGCTAAGAAAGATATTTTTATATACTTCTGAGTTAACTGAGTATGAATGCACTTCACTCTAGCCTCAATCTTATTGCACTGTGTGGAATCAAACCTTTCATAGACATACTGCAATATTAATACAATTTCAAAACAATTTACATGGATGTCTAGGACACTTGTAAGCATTTATCTCTCATCCGGAAGTGATCTACTGCCCAGTTCTTACCTAATATTTCTTTATACATGGTGTGCAAGGTATTTCAGGACATGTAATTACGTGCCTGCTAAAATGAAATGGCAAATGGCTTTTAGTGTCGGAGTGTCCGAGGACATGTTCGACTCTCTAGGTGCAGGTCTTTTGATTTGACACCCGTAGGCGACTTGCGCGTTGTGATGAGGATGAAATTATGAAGACGACACATACACCCAGCCCCCGTGCTAGCAAAATTAACCCTGCCAGGAATCGAACCCGGGACCCCTGTGACCAAAGGCCAGCACACTAACCATTTAGCCATGGAGCCAGACACATGCCTCCTGTTATGTGCCAATTAGTCCAGTTCTTTTGTTAAATGGTCAGTGAGCTGGTCTCTGCTTCAGAGGACCCAGGTTCGGTGCCTGGTCAGATAGGGGATTTGAAACGTGCATGGTTAATTTCTCTGGCTTGAGGACTGGATGTATATGTTAATACATTTCCCTTTATCTACATACAACACCATACTACCAACCACCACAGAAACATGCAATTCAATCCGTACACATTTGTTAGGCATCAGGAAAGGGCATGTGGCAGTAAAGCTGGGCCATATCCACACTCTAACATTACAGAAACTGAACCCTGAACACCAAGAGTAAAAAATCTGCACTTAATGCTATAAGATTTATTCAGACATTTGTCTCGTAATATATATAAATTAGACACCAATTCCATTATATATATGCTGGTCCACCAGCCCTTTCCATTCTAGTTTTATGCATCCTGCCGCTTTTATTACAATTCCGAAATACAATGGTCCCTCTCCTTAACTTATTGGGCCCAAGCTACAGAACCGTTCCGTGATTTGTCTTGGTGGACCAAATGCCGGACCACAGAACTGTTCCATTGTCTTACTTCACTACGTAATTCAACTTTACTTCAACAGATAGCAGAGTGAGTTGCAGTTGTGATTTGTGTAGGGACTTTCTCTGCAATGTTATATGCTCTTTGCTAACATATATCCACAGTGTGCTTGGTAATATTAGTTTGAAGTGGGCTATCTCTAGACTTTGAGATTTGCTTGTAAACAAGATGGCTGCCAGTAAAAAACTGAAATTTACCAATATATAACCCCTTTTAGAAAGTAATGTTGATTAGGAATGTCATTTTTTCAGTGAAATTAGTAGCAATATTAGTAATAGTGTGAGCAATGCTCCTGAAGAACAAATAGATGAGGAAGTGCAAGGAGAAGACTGTGTTACAGCTCAGCAGGCGGACTGAGTATGGACCCGTGATGCTAACAAAATAAAAGGTTTTTAATGTATTCCTTGTTCTGCAGTTCGTGGTATGAAAGCCATTTATTTTCATGTATATTTAAATCTTTAATGGTCTTGTAAGAAATTTCTCATGATACGAAGCGACACTAATTTCCTCCAAAATAATCCCAGCCCCAGCGCAGTTTCAATCCAACAAATATGCAGGGCTCAATGGGTTCAACCAGGGTAATGTAACGAGGCAAGTGGTTACAGGCAAGAAGACAGCAGGAATCGCGAGTTCCACTATTAATTCATTATGGATACCTCAAAAGAACCCATAAAATGAGAACAGATACGAATAACACGTACCTTACAAGAGGAGATGCATATGCAGACATGCAGGTATTATATGGTTGAAACTGCACACCAAGCCACGCAGTAGCTCACATAGCAAGAGTGTGGTGGGAGATGTGACAATGGACAGTGCCCGAAGGTTTGAATTCTACGCAAGTATTCTTTTTACCGCCAATTGCCTGGCATGCGGTAAAGTTGCATAGTTGATAGCTTCCACAGACTGATTTCTTTATTTGGCTCTGTAATGGGCTGTATGTATTGTGGCATAGAGTATGGAGCTGGGTTGGATGAGGGTGAAGAGGTGATGGCCTATGGCTAGGGCACAAGCAGCCATTTAGCTACGTCGTACACATTCCAAGCTTCATAGACCACAGGTAGGGCAAAGTGAACCCCATTGGAATGATAACATGCGATGGCAGGTACCGGTATGTAGCTGCGCGAACTCCCCTACTTCGAACAGTCACATCACAACAATACGAAGCTCATTCACTGCCTCGTAATATATTCCAGTGATAAGTACAGTAAAACCTCGTTAATTCAAAGTCGTTGGGACTAAAAAATTGGACTTCGAATTACGTGATTTCGAATTAACCGCCAATTCGTAATTCAGAAGTGCCAAGCCTTGCCACGTTACAAAATATTCTAAGGCCCGTTACTGGATGCAGTTAACCTTGATTCACAGTTTAAACCTTTCAAATGCCAAAAAAAAAAAAAAAAACCTATTTCCAAAATGTATCCAAGAAGGTGCATTTAGAGTATTCAAATAATGCACTTGGATAACTCACTGACAAACATAACCTCACGCAAATCTATGCTGGCTCCCATGTGCAAGTGCTTTATTCATTGGATTACTGTACTGTATGCATCTTAAATGCCTTGTACTTACACAGAAAGTACTATACCGTACCTGATGCCCTTTAAACAGCATGGCTAATCGAACTTTCCTATGACTCTATCCTTGTATGATTTCCCGCCATGGCACTTCTCTTGCACTTCAGAAATATAAACACTTCCCACGTCACAAAGTATTCTAAGACCCATGAATGCATTCAATCACTTTGATTCACAGTTAAAAACCTTTCAAATGCCATGGAAAAAACTATTTTTGAAATGTATCCATATCCAACAAGGTGCATTTACATTGTTCAAATAATGCACTTGGATAAATCACTGACAAACATAACTTCACGCAACAAAAGGAAAAATCACACAATTCAAAGAAGAGGATAAATTATCCTGGTTCCCCTATGCGAATGCATTATTTTTTGGATTACTGCACTGCATGCATTTTTAGATGCCTCGTACTTGTATGTAAAGAGCCCGACATCCTTAAAACATGTGGCTTATTGAACTTTTCTATGACAAGGGGATGAAGTTTCTCAGTTCCTTGTGCATTGCAACACAGTACAATGAGCCCCACACTTCTACGATTCCCTGGTTGGCACTTTCTCCTTTAAAACCATAAGACCGTTTGAGCTCGGCATTAAAAGAAAGCAATGCAGTTTCATCGGCAACGACAATATTGTTCGGAGCCTATGAAATTATTATATGAGCCACGCTATTTCGTCAACTACCGGCATCGCCAGTGTTTGTGGATTCTGTTTCTCTGCTCATTGCCTGCTGCGTGATATTACAGCGTTCTTTAAAAGGTTGAATACAAAAGAATTCCGATTTCATTCAACTTAGCAATTATGAAGCACACTGTACACACACCGAAGTGAGTGCAAGTGCGGAAATGCATTCACGTTCCGAACACGCATGACGCAGATAAATTTTGAATTTAAATTATACTCTGAAACGAACTATTGTTTTAAAATGCAAAGGAAGTTTCGAATTAAAAGTCTGAATTTCAGTGATGGGGCCGATATTGTACTTCGAATTATGAATTATCCGTATCTTGAATTAAACCATTTAAATAAGATGCAAAACCGTAACTCATGTTTCCGGGAACGAGAGCGTCTTCGAATTAGGTTGGATTTTGAATTAACCGATTTTGAATTATCAAGGTTCTACTGTATGTGTATATGTTACTAATCTATGAAGAAGCTAGACAGAATGCACACCAGGCACAATGCCTGTATCAAGAACACTAACCAGACAGACAACTGATCGGCATGATATTTCGGAATGTGGAAAGACTTCTGCGAGTTACTGCGTCCCCGGGAAGGTCAGGCAGAGCCTGTTTGAGATCATCCCGTGACGTCTGCTCACAATGAAGAGGTTGTGTTCGACGCTTTCCGGCATAACCTTCACACTAGCACACGGTCATTGCACAGGAGATGAAAATAGACCGGGCGTCTCTTATATGGATATTGCACACCCAGCGGTTTCACCCGTACCATCTGCACTTACACTAGGAACTCCATGGTCATGATTTCGAAGCTCAGGTGGCGTTCTGTCAATGTGCCCTACGCCAGTGTACACTGATCATGCCTTTTTAGAGAAAATCTTACTTATGGACAAAGTGTGGTTCCATAACAACGGAACAGTTAATCTCCATATGCATTACTGAAGTGTGGATAATCAACACTGGGTATGACGAGCTACTTTCTGGGTACAGTGAGGTGTGAACATATGGTGTGGCATCGTGGGTGATCACTAGGGCCCGGATTTTTATGCAATATCAAAGTGCAAAATATGTACGTGAAAATGTAGTAAATATCAGTGAAATATGTAATTACATATGTAATTTTCATAAAATACAGTACTAATGCACTAAACAAACAAAACTGTTCGTATATTCCTTTTATTATGACTTATGGTTATGATACAATACAAAATTGTTTTTAACCTCCATATTTTATGGGAATTGACCTGGGAAAAGTCCTTTTGACTCTGGCAAATGGGAGTCAGATATGTTGTTGCAATCCATCTAGCAGCAATAACACAAGGACTCGGCAAGTTTGAGTTCTCTAGCCTCTCTCACTTCAACTCCAAGCACATAAGATGTGCCCCTGTTAAGCCGAGCAACCCAGTGGAAGGTTCGGATACCCAGCGGGAAACTGGGTTGGTGAGCCGATCAGTACGGGAGAATCACCAATACGTCATTGAGTATTGAATAGGTTGAACCTCCTTTCCAGTTATTTAATTTTTAACATCAATAATTTCAATACGGAACAATGAAATTTTTATCTTTGAATGACATGGTTAATAAATTCTCCGGAGGTAAAATATTACCACCAGCAGATCTCCGGGTGGGAGCAGCTTTGATGTCTCAGAAACAAAGGTCTATTACAAAGAAACCTCAAATATTCAATGTCTGTACTTATAACTGTCACTCATTGCTAGGTAATGACAGACTAGAAGAGACTGAAAAAGAACTTGGGAAGATCAACTGGAGTATTGTAGGCCTAAGTGAAATACGTCAGAACAGACTGTCTCCTCTTAAAATCTGGCAATTTGTTTTATTTCTATGGCGAGACAGAAGGAAAACTGAACGGAGTTGGAAACATCACCGACAAGATATCTGTATTAGGAGGAGTATCCAGCAGAATTGCTAGACTGGTTCTGAATGTTGATTCCACGGTATGCACTAGCCATGTGTCTTGGTAGGTGTGCTATTTACCAACTGATGAGCCCAACTTAGCACAATGGGATGAAACACTGGCAACCAGGAATGAGTTAGCTGGAAAATTTATAATATCCAATAGTGGACCAATTATATTGGTATTGGTATTGGTTCTGAATGTGTCAAAAAGGTACAATGTGCAGATTGTACAAGTTTACGTTCCCACTTCAAGCCATTCAGATTAAGAAGTTGAGTCCTTTTATGAGAGTCTTGAAAAACTGTGAAAAAGGAAGAGTGTGTCATTTCCAGCTGGTTATTGGTGATTTTAATGCAAAAGTCGGCACCAATAAACTTGGCGACTCAGTGGTGGGTAACTATGGGATTGATGGTAGAAACAACTGAGGAGAGAGAGTAGTCCAATTTGCAGAATATATCACCATGCCAACAATGAACACGTTCTTTAAAAAGCATCCTAACCAGAAATGGACATGGAGAAGTTCAGTTTTAAAAACGAAACAGAATTTATTCTGTCAAATTCGCCGCACATTGTGAAAGACGCCTCAGTTTTAAACAAATTCAATACTGACTGACTTGTAAGAGCAAGAATTGAAATTAATCTCAGAGATGAAAGAAAAAAAACTTTAAAGAGAAAGAAAATCAATCTCAAAAATTTAGAAAACAAAGAATAATTCCAAGAAGTCATCCAAAGAAAGTTTTAGATAACTAAGGAAGAAGACCTAGCAGAAATGTTAGTTGTAAGTGTACAAGAAGTAGGTGGCTTATGTAAGAATAACGACTAACAAAATAAATTCAACGACAAAACCAAAAACCTGCTATAGGGGAGAATTGAAAATTTGAAATGTTCGGGACAAAATAGAATATTTTGAGCTATGTAAGATCATAAGAGAAATGAAAGCTGATATGTAGAAGTTCAATGAAGAAACCTTAAAAACAAGTGCAGAGATCAAGACAAGGTTAAAGGCAGCTAAATGTAAAGCTCACAAGTGGTTAAAAAACCAGATAACAGCAATTGATGGAGACAATGGTCAACTTACTGAAAAGGAGGAGATTTTGTATTTTATTAGAGACTCTTATAGCAATCTGTATAGTAAAACAAAGGGAACTTCGAAAGCACCTGACCTAAAAAGTGTAACTTAAGTTTCAGATATACTTCTCTTGGAAGTCAGATGTGCTATAGACAACATGAAGAAAGGAACTGTTGCCGGTAATGACGATCTCTCTGTCAATATTCTGAAGCTTACAGGTGAAGAAACAGTAAACCACTTGGCTAAAATCCTCACTTCTAGTTTACACAATGCTTCAACCCCAGCATCATGGAATAAAGCCAAGATAGTATTGCTGCATAAAAAAAGAAGTATTCACAATATTCAAAACTATAGTAGTCTTCGTGTAAGGACGTACTCTAAGGGTGCAACCTTACCCTTTCTCCCCTGTAATATTAAGGTATTGATTTATAGTCACTTTTCTTGCTGTTGGGTATTTTGCAGGTCTTTTTCAGTGTCGGTAACCATACAGTTTAGGGACCCTACTTGCCGATACGACGCCTTACAGTTACCGTTAATCTGGCACGTTGGCAACGTTCAGTTACTGTTCTAGCGTGAATTGCGTGTTGCCACCGCATTGCCTTTAAAGTCACTAGCGATACATATTTAAAGCATATTTTCTTTTTCTGTGGGATTGTAAATCTATTTGGCTAATACCAGGTAAGTAGAATTGTGGCATGTTCGGATAATGCATTTAATAACAGTTTGTGTGAAATGATGAGCACACCATTTTATTAATTACGTTCCTATTTCGTCCCAGAATTCGATTGGGATGTCTAAGAAGGAAGAAAAATCTGCAAGAACTCCTCCGAAAAGGAAAGCAAGGTTACGTCCTTTACAAACATCAGGTCAAGAAATGCTTTTACATTGCTACAAGCAACTGAAACAGGAAGACGACGAAGAAGGTATCAGTCGTAGTGATACGAAGCTAATGGCAAGAGTTTCATTATTAACTGGGGTAAGTGTTCATTTTTTATCTTGTTTCTATGATACGTTTCTGACATAATGACAATCAGTTGAAATGGAGCAGTATTTCATTCTGAACCTAACCTGATCATGTAGGCCTAGGCCTATACCATGTCTTGTGTCGACTTTGATACGGTTTGTAGACTTAACCTTAGTGTATTCCTGTTGACTTACGGTATATGTGTATGTAATATATTTCTGTGTGTGTATTCTTACAGTGTAGCTTCGGTTTAGTCCGAAAAGTAACAGGAAATTTCAAGAAGGGAGTTGAATTTTCGACACCAGGTAAACGCCGGAAGCGTGAACATCCAGTGACCGGCATAGACTGTTTTTCTAAGGAAGCGATAGCAAGGTTTATTTATGATAAATTACATAAAGGTAAGGTAACTTCACAAGGAATCTATTGCAACATTATTTATAGAAATTGGCACGCAGGTGAGATAACCTCCCAAAAATGTTTTGTCCATGTACTGACATACAGCTCTTTTGAGCCCCTTGTAACTCTCTTTTTTTCTTCCCACAGGAGAAGTTGTAACTGTAAGAAAGGTTTTCGACCACATGAAAGCAAATTTTGACACTTATTTGTACAAGGGCTCAGAAACATCATTAAGAAGAATTTTGAAGGCCATGGGGTTTGTGTGGAGTAAAGGTGATCCCTATGCGTATGTTAGGGAAAATGAAGACATTTGTTTTAAGAGATCCTGTTTTCTGAGGGAAAACATGCGTAATAAGGACAGTGGGAAACCAAAACTTGTTGTTTTCTTGGATGAGACTTGGATTTTTATGAATGGTGAATATATATGTTATATATTATATTTTATATAAAAATCTTAGAATAATTTATCTTCATCGGGTGTCTTTGGTTTCAAATGTGCATTTCTCTTTCAGGGTCACCCACATACTCCTGGAATAAACCACACAAATCTGGACATGATGTTCAAGGAGTAATTCATCGACCTGTGTCTGAGGGAGGAAGACTGGTTATTGTTCATGCTGGAGTGAAAGATGGCTTTGTACCTGGTATGTTCTTACTTTATTTTACTTCATTTTATGATAGTGAGGTGATCTCTCTTTACATAGTTATGAGGGTATTTAGGGTTTGTAGTACGGATGTAAACGGGGAGGGCACATAAGTCTCTGGCAAGACCCCAAGTTGAGTACAGTTCCCGTGTATGAGACCCTCACTAGGATTACTTGATTTGAGAACTGGAAAAGTTCAAAAGAAAGAAGCACGATTTGTTGTGGATGATTTCTGACAAAAGAGCAGCGTTACAAAAATGTTGTCAGGTTTGGGCTGGGAAGACTTGGGTGAAAGGAGACGAGTTGCTGGACTAAGTGGTATGTTCCGAGCTGTCGGTGGATAGGTGGTGTGGAATGACATTGGTAGATGAATACGTTTCAGTGGTATTTTAAAAGTAGCTAAGATCACAGTACAGTGATAAAGTTCAGGATGAAAAGTGGGGCAATTTTTTTTTTTTTTTTTTTTTTAAAGAAGGGAGTTAGGGATTGGAGTAATTTACCAAGGGAGATGTTCAATAAATTTCCAAATTCTTTGCAATTATTGAAGAAAATACTAGGCCTATCCCTGAAACTACATCTTCCACCTGGGCGACTGTCCTAAGTGCAGATCAGTGGTGACCGATTGACTGAAATTGACTGGCACTAGATCGGAAGTGGCATTATAACTTACCACTCATGGGCTCTGTACGTGGTTTTTGATTTTGACTTCTCCACTGTTAAGGGATCTCTTGGTTATTAAAAAGACTTGCAGGTATTCACTTTAGGCCTATGATTAGCCTTAGAGAGGTACTTCAATCAAAACTTCCCCAGTGTATTTTCATATAATATTACTGGATATTTGTATCAGTAAATTACTTTTATTGTAGGCCTATTTATTATGTTTATTCTGCATTCGACAATCTCCACCTGAATCAGTGCTTGATACCTGACTGTTAAACACCTTCCAAGCTTCTTATTTCTTACTGCCTGATATAGGTTCAGTGTTCGCAGCAATTACATTTGTTCTAAGGTATTGAAATGGGTGTTTATACTTATATCTTTAATGCAAGTGATCGTGGACTTCTAATCCAGATATAGGCCTACTAATGGAAATACATTCATGAGAGATGTTAGGATAAAGTAATGTAAGTAGTAATTCATTAACTTCATCATCAGGTGACTTTGCTACATAGTAGTTGGTTTCACTTAAAATCAGACATCTTTTTGTATCATTCAACAGAAATCATTTTTTTTATCAATTAATAGGCCTATTCTTGAAGAGGGCTGATCTCATATTTTTAGGGAATACTTTTTTTAGAAATAACTTCATACTAAAACTTAAAATTCTTACAGGTGCTGATTTGATATTTGCTACAAACTTGAAGAGAAATCAGCATTACCATGGTGCTATGAACAGTGAAAAAATTTCAGATATGGGTGGAAACGCAATTAATCGTAGGATTAAGAAATATAGGACCCTGTGTTATTGTAATGGATAATGCACCATATCACTGTAAGCTTGTTGAGCATCAAGCAACAACGAAATGGAGGAAGGATCAATTAGTGGTAATTATACTTAATTGAATATTTCCTTCTACTGAATGATATTTAATGATGTTACAGAAATTAATTTTTATTTTTCCTTTAATTTACAGTCATGGTTAAGGCAGAATGGAGTTTCTCCACCAGAAAATGCTACAAAAGATGAGCTGCAAAGGTTCTGTAATATGAATCGAAGTCACTTAAAGAGGTACAGAAGCACCTAAACATAAGTTTAGATAATGTTGTTTACACTCATGTAGTTGACTTTCATGTATGCATAACAATATTTCTGTTTCTTTAAAACCAGGTACATTGTTAATGAGATGCTGCACAGTGAAGGCCATACTGTCCTACGACTTGCTCCATACCACTCATTTTTCAATGCCATCGAATTTGTATAGTCTGTGGCAAAACAGTATTATAACAAAACAGTGGCTTCAAGACCTGGTCACGGATTGGACAGAGCTACAGCTGTGTGGAAAGAATCGCTTGATCAGGTAGGCCAAGTGGAAATGTTATTTATTGGATATAGGCAAGTGGAGTTTATAATATACTTGTCAGGTTGTGATACTTCAATATATCTTATAGGTGACAGCAGAGATGTGGAGAAATGAAGTGAAACACACTGAGAAGAAGATTGTCGAGTTCTACAATAATGAAGTGACAGGTCTTCCTGAAGTGGAGGAACTAGTCATTCATCATGGAAGCAGTGAATCAGAGGAGGAGGAGGAAGAAGAAGAAGAAGAAGAAGAAGAAGAAGCCGAGGAGTTAGCTGTACCATTGTAAGAGCCATTCCATGAGATTAAGAATGTTATAACTTTGCTGGGAAATAATACATTTCTGATTGCCCTGTCCTTTCAGATATAACGAAGTTATATTTGAAAATTGTGAGAATTGTGTATGTACGAGTTACAGGGCGGTATAGATGTGCAGGTGGGGATCAGTGTCCAATTGGAGTGAAATTATCTAGAACTGCTGTGGCGCAATATGAGGAGGAGTGGGCGAGGGGGGGGGAGACAGCACTGTGACAACAATACACCATGTAAACATTGTACGCCTGTTAAAATACGTATGCATTTCTTTTAAATCATAATGCAGTAATCACCAAACTTGGAATTAATTTATACTTCTTTTGTCTTACATTTATTTACACCATATATATTTGCACCTTACGTGAATTTAACTTACCGGTTATAAATTCCTGGCGACGGGTCGACTTGAACCACCAGTCTCTTAAGTCCATAGTCCATAGCATTGTCATTCAGCTAATATGTCACTTGAGAAGTAATTGTAAAAAGTCATATATAGGCTGTACAGATTAGTGACGGGATATTCGATTCATTTTAATGAATCGATTCATTTTATTCCATTCACGTTACTGAATCGATACAGTGTGCCGATTCCCGGCTCATTAGAGTCAGCGATCCTATTGCATCTGTGTAGTGTGAACTGATAAGACAGCAGCAAGAACATTCAATGCATGCTGCTGCCATCTGGTCATCATTCTATGAACTGCTTTCCTACGCGTCATCTAACTTTCAGATTCAGTACTACACTTGCTTATTATATTACAGTACAAAACTTACTTAGTTAATAATAATAATAATAATAATAATAATAATAATAATAATAATAATAATAATAATAATAATAACTGACATAACTCAAATTTTATACACCATCTAATGGTTTTCCACAGTTCTCTGAAAGTCACAACTCACATATACTGTACATATATAGAGAGAGAATTACATATAAAAATACCTGTGTCCACAATAAGTAGCCCACATATTAAATATAAATCAAATAATTTGCTTTACGTCGCACCAACACAGATAGGTCTTCTGGCGACAAAGAGGATAGAAGAGATAGGAAAGGGCTAGAAGTGGGAAGGAAGAGGCCGTGGTCTTAATTAAGGTACAGCACAAGCATGTGTCTGGTGTGAAAATGGGAAACCACCGAAAACCATTTTAACGGCTGCCGACGGTAGGATTCGAACTCACCATTCCCCGAATGCAAGCTCATAACTACGCGACCCTAAACGCACAGCCAACTAACTCGGTCATCTTTGAAAATGTCTTTCTATCTGCAGAGGCTTTTTTTAAATTGTCATATTTTGTATAGGCTACAGGAGATGTACAGTAGCCCACTGGTTTTCTGATTAAACATCATTTATTTAAGCTATTGCATCAGTCTACTTACATACTCACTGTCCACGTACACCGGTAACCTCATGATTCGATTATTGAAGTATTGTGCAATGATGCGACATACAAACTAAGAGAATACCGAGTGGTTCTTCCAAATATAAAACAGACAATTTCGAGTGGTCATGAGCATGACTCATAGTCATAGGGTACGCTAAATAATAATGTTATTGGCTTTATGTCCCACTAACAACTTTTATGGTTTTTTTTGTGACGTCGAGGTGCTGGAAATTAGTCCTGCAGGAGCTCTTTTATGTGCCAGTAAATCTACTGACACGAGGCTGAGCACCTTCAAATACCACCGCACTGAGCTCGGCCCTGCCAAGTTGGGTTCAGAAGGCCAGCGCCTCGACCATCTGAGCCACTCAGCCAGGCGTGGAGGCTAGAGAGCTGAGTTTAAGTAATTGTCGAACGTCAACTAGTTATAAAAATACTGATTGATTGAACTAATGCGGTAATTAGAATAACCTACTTGCCTACCTACTTACAACCTAGGTACTTTGGAATTGTGTTCTATCTTTTTTAACACTGCAAATAAATCCATCTATTATTTAAAACTCCCTGTAAGAAGAGGACAGTGAATGCGAATGGCTATTATTTTCAAATTAGCTGAGCTCGAGAGTCCATCATAGCATACGATTTTTTCAGTGTACCATGACTCTGTATGTATTGCTTCAGAGGAAGTTCGGCTCCCCGCCAATGTCCAGTGTACCGATAATGAACCGTGTGTGTGTTGGGTCTCACTGATCTGTGACTGCGTATGATTCTTTCAGTGTGCCATGATTCACTGTGTCTCGCTACAGCAGAAGCTCGGCTCCCTGCCAGTGTCCAGTGTGCCGATAAGGAGTCGCGTGGCTCACTGAGCCGTGATTGTGCAGGATGTGTGTGCCGTGAGCTTGCCGTTCCTGTGAATCGATTCACTCGGACACTTGAATGAATCGATACACTGCTTCTTCGAATCATACACTCAGTAGCCTACACTAGTACAGGTACATAGTACATTACCATTTAGATAGACAGCATTGTAAAGTAATTCGTCTTTACCATAATAATAATAATAATAATAATAATAATAATAATAATAATAATAATAATAATAATAATAATGATAATAAGGCCTCAGCTACCGTGTGCAGACATTTCAAGTTGACACCATCTGGCTGTCTGCTAGTCAATTTTGACGTTCCGTTTTACTCTAGGCCCACTAGATGGCAGACCGAGTAAACCGAAACTCTCTTGGGCGTCTATGGCTGAGATTTAATTAATTTTGTCGGGTAAACACCAAATGGGTCACCAGAGATCTTTTACATGCCAACATCATACGACATTAAGTGTCTAATGGACTTTTTTCCGCCCTTCAAAAATCCGACTACCTCTGCCGGGTTTGAACCCGCTATCTTGGGATCCGGAGGCCGTCGCTCTACCACTGATCCACAGAGGCAGCTGTCTTTACCATGAAATACATCGTCGTCGTACATGACTGAATTACTATCAATATATCTTAGAGAAACTGTAATGTACATGAAACCGAAATTGAGTTTCATTTCCACGATACATTCCTCCTATAAAAAGGAGACCATGTAGCTTATCCAACTTAATTTCAGCCACATAAATATTCAGCAAAAATTGCAAAATCACATTAGAGGACAAATACAATTTTTTAAGTAGAAACAGTCTGGAACATAGATTAGTGAGGTTGGACATCCTGCCCGTCATCATTCATGAGTCGCTGTTGAACATACTGTACTTGTCAAAAGTAGTAAGTTTCTATTTTACACAATAATAGTGAAATGTTGATGAAGACGACATACAGCCAGCCTCCATGCCAGAGAAATTAACCAACGGTGGTTCAAATTCCCCACCCTGGCGGGAATCAAACCCACACCCTGTGACCAAAGGCCAGCAAGCTAACCATTTCGCCATGGGGCCGGACAATAATAGTGAAAAACCACGTTCAATGCAGCTATTGTTGACTGGATATTTCTTCTCTTTAAAGAACAGTGAGTACTACGAATTAATATTGGTATTATGCTCAGTAATAGCGAAATTCAAAGCATACTTGATGTTTTAGGCTTTGATTTCAGCAGTGATAATAAGGAAGATGTTATTAGTGATCCTGTGCATGAATGAACATGAAATTTATCACCAGAGATCTTTCGCGTAGTAATATCGTACGACATGGAATGCCGAATGGACTTTCTCCCGCCCCTCAAGATCCGATTACGACTGCCGGATTTGAACCTATGATCTTGGTACCTGGATGCGAACACTTAAGCACTGATCCTCAGACTGAATAATAATAGAACCGAGTGAGACATACGGCTGTAAGTTCGTATTTGGGAGATAGGTTTGAATATCATCATTCGCTGCCTTGTGACTGGTTTCCCATTATTTCCTTATTTCAAAATCGGGCAAATGTTAGGCTTGTGTTGTATAATTAAGGCCATACCACACACTAAAGAACTTCCAAGGTAAGATAATGAAAAATTTAAGTTTTCACAAAGATTTTTAATGTGTTATATTTCTGTATTTGTCTGTTTCTTGTGTCATGGGCAATAGCGTGGAATTTCTCAATAATATAAAACAGGTCCCGTAATAATACGTGCAGTCAATCTCACCCGCTATACTGTTTTATCCGAAAGCTTGCAACACCAAGGTTGCATACTAAAAAGTTGGGGGATTCCTAGCAATGTCAGAGCAAAGGGCGGATGGATGCATATGGGTTAAATGCAGAAAAATAAGAGGTTGTCTACACTAATTTCTGTCAAAACTATGCCGGGGGCTTGAACTGCAATATTATTGGGATATAGAAATTTGATTAACTTTTACTCGATGAATAAATGAAGGTGCAAAGTACGAAGTATGCCGGGAACTTAAGACTACAAATTATCAGAATAAAGTAATCAGCTGATTTTTGTATTTGTTTAAACAACTACCATGTGCATGAACTCTTTGATCTCGCTGGAATGCAGCAACAATCGTCAACAATCCAAAGACTGTTGAGTACCATAATTATCCAGTGAAATACCGTGTATTCTCTTTAACTTCTTTTTAAATCTAAGTTTACAGGTGTATTGTGTTATTTAATTTAATAAATGATTACCATCATGATAGTCTGAACAGATATCTATACAAAATACCGGAAAAGTTGTGGAAGTTACAACTCCTTACGATAATCTGCCTTTGTAAGTATTATACCAATGAAACTACAGATTTTTTTTTTTTTTTTTAATTGTTAAATATTATTACCTAAAGAATTTCCTAAACCTAAATTCGAAACAAGGTACACCTAGCTAGCCTAGCTAGAAAACGTAATCTACTGAACATCAACTGAACTACTTGTTATAATATTTCAATAAATATCACTACTCCCAATTTCTACCAACAAGCACTGAACACGAATATATAAATAGCACTAAATGGATCACACACACACAAAATTAAGCAATGTCAATAGGTTTTAACAAATACAGTGGAGACAATGCACGACACTCAGCGAGATATCAAGGGACATCTATTAGAGCTCTCTTTAGCGGATTGATCTGAGAACTACTGATTCTATCATAAGAGCACGTGTATTTGTGTGTGAAGTTTTTGGTGTTTTTTATATGTTTTCAATGAGTTAACATAATTAAATAGTAGCGTGTATCATTGCTTGATATCTCCCCTCAACATGAGGGGAAAGGTATGTGCTGTGTTTGGCTGCGCAGTCTTTCTTCAGTTTCCCTCGTGACAAGAAAATGTAAGTAATATTGTGTTTGCATATATATTCTTCCAGTGACAAAGAGATTTTTATAGTACTTCATAATCTTCTGATCTGCTCAACCCAACTGACTTAAAATATAATATGCATATTTTATTGTATAGTGCAGCAGTTAACCTTCAATACCAATATGTTGTTGTAGGTGTGATCTGTGGGTTTGATTTAATTCACGAAAATACATATGCATATGAGTGTGGCTGGTTGTGTTCCAAGTTACCCCATCTGGAATGCCGTCATGCATTGTCAAGCACTGAAGAAAATATGGATGATTTAAGAAATGTACATATTTTGTTGAAACAATATGATGCAAATTTGCTTTACCCTAATGTAATGGCATTATGGCAAGTATTGCTTATAGGGAAAGTTAGAATGTTTTTGAGGTTAAATTTATAGATTTTCTTTCTGTTCGTAGGCTTCAAGTTAAAAGGAAAATTGTCCAGCTCTTAAATGTAAATTCTTTGAATCATGTGTGTAAGGAATATGCCAATATTTTTGTTGACAAGTGTTTTAATATGGTGATACAATGCTTTTAAATGAGAAAAAAGAAAAATCTAGCCATGAACGTTCAGGCAGGAATTCTAAAGCATGAAGCAGTAATGCATAAATGAAAGTTCAAGCCCTTTCACAGCAGTCCATTTGACATCTAATTTGTCTTTAAATACTAACATGTTAAATAATTCTTCATTAATTTATCCAGAATTGCTTTAGCAACTTTGAAGTTAATATCTTAGTAACACTTTCTTTCTAGACATAATATATTTATCCATTTCCATTGATATTTGAATTTAGCGCAAATTTTCAGGTCAATCCACAAGGAGCGCCATTTGCAACTTGTCTCCCATTTTAACAAGGCTAAATCTGGAAGTGTCGCATATTGTCTCTACTGTATTTGGTTTTAACTACTTTATCACCACAATAATGCAAGAGTATTCTCAACAGCCGACCATTCACAAGCGCATCCAACAATGGACTCTTTCAGTCTGAAATAGTCAATTACTAGATACTGTTGATGAATACTCAAAAAGGAACAATAATGGGTGACAAATAGTGAGAGAACAACATAAGTGACAGAGCAGATTTAGACAATGAGTACCTAGATATTATCAGTAGAATTAACCATCAGAATTTGATAGAAAGTCAATAACAGTGATGAGGAAACTACAGAATGTATGAGGTCACAAATCAGAATCCAGGACTGCAAACAATTCTAGTTTACAAAATAAATAAAGTTTCAATCTGCTACCCATTTTGACACATATACTGTACTATTAACGAATTTTTCAATTTCACTTAACTAGTATTTGTGATTATGAATTATGAAGTAGGCGAGTGAATTACAACCAAGTTTCGGGGAAGTAAAATAGTGTTTTGCGACAGTCAAAACTACTGTGTGGCATGCTTTGTGCCACTTTTGCAAGAAAACAGACAGCTGGGTATTTATTTCTTCTGGAATATATGGATACCAGCATTCTATTCTCATGGAATTAAGTGTGAATAGTTTACTTATGATTAATTACTTATATTCCTGGAGTGGTCATGTTTGTTAACAATAAAAATCAAATCACAAAAATTAATTACACTCACAACCAAAAATGAATCCGCTTGACAAGGGTTAAGACAGTTTGTCCTTTGCCATAGCCAGTTAAATATTAAATTGAATCTAACAGGTTTTCAAAGTTTTCACTACCAATCACGTCCCACTGCACAACTTTGGCAGGTGTAGATTACCGGTACATAATAATATAATAGGCTTCCAAAATCACCTTGTGTGGTGGCAAGTGAGAAGGATGTAAAAAATTAAGAAATTCTGTAGAGTAACGAACAGCTTCTTCACTATCGACTACTGGGTCAACTATGTAATATACAGTAGATTCTCGGCTATCAGCCTCCGTACTATCCGGCCTACTTTATTGTAATAGAGTACAATACTTTTCCAAAGCTTTAGCAAGTGAGCTCCAGCTAGAACCCTATGTGGTCTTTCAAAATGTTTTATGCATATTTTATGTTTCTGGCACATGTGGGGTAACAATTATAAGGTACAGTACAGTATTGTTAACATGTATATATTGAATAAATTATCAGAGAAAACTCTTGAATAAACAAGACATACAAGCCCTCTTTCAGCACTCACAAACATCAATGAACACATGGAGAGGGCAGCTCTGTTGGCAACTATTGTGTTCTTTGTTTTATTAGTTATTATCAGGTGTCCAATGTGCATACATTGGTAAGGGCAGTGGCGGCCGGTGGATGGTTAGGTCGGGGGTGGGGCAGCCATATTACTATTTCCCACACCTATTTCTTGAAAACGTTGACAAAAAAAGAGCAACTTGAGAACTTAAGGCTGCCCTTTCGAGCTGATTTCGTCATTTGAATATACAATGATGATTACATTTAAAGGATACTATCACTAATGATCTGATGTGAAAACTACGTATATACGGAATTAGTCAAGCTTTATTTGCCGAACTAGATAAACTGAAGGTAAATAAGTCCCCTGGAAAAGTAATAGCTCAGAGCTATTGTGGTTTGAACGTGATAAGCAGGCAACACACAGGTGTATAGGCAAGAATGAAGGCCATGTACAAAAATATGCACTATGTTCATAGTTATGCCCATCAACTGAACTTGATTACTGAGCACTGTGCAACCCAAAACAAGCAAGTGAAAGGATTTTTAAAATAGCAATTTATAAAGATTTTGCAAGTTTTCCCTCCAAATCTTCCAAATAGACAGCCGTATTAGACAAGATTGTCTAGAAACGTTTCCTGAAAAATTCTGCAACTAGATGGAATTTTAGGGCAGGATGTGTAAGAACTGTTTTAGTCTCCAAACATGAACCGGGTAATGATTTTGGATAACTGTAATGGTTGTTCTGGTTGTCTCAGAGAAATCTCGTCACATATCAACTGGACAGACTGAGTCTAAAAGCTCGTTCTGTACAGTTTTATGTAGTCCCAGAAAAACACAACTGTTAGTTTTTTCAATGTGCCCCTTTAAAGCAGAGTCTAGTTCGACTATTACATTAACCAACCCACGAAAAATTCCAGGATTATCAGATGAATCGGTTTCGTTTCGTCCTCACAGCGCAAACTTAGGTTGGTTTGGTTTTTTTTTTTTTTTACAAAACTTAATTCAATCAATCAGTTTGATACGCCCTTATTGAACTGTTTAACTTTCAACCTATACTTACTATCTAACTGGCACTTAATGTGTGCCTTACCAAGAATCGTGAACTGAATACTGTACTTAACTATAATTTTCACTAGATTTATTTTTTATTTTATTCTTTTACTCATTGAAGTGTTTTAGGCCTGTAACACCAGTTGATGTCCACACAAGATCACGAGAATTCATAGCCAAACCCATGCAGCAAAAGAATGCATTCCTTATCTCACATCAACACAACCAGTCTGCAGTCTAGTATGATGTGCGATTGAATTTTCTGGTATAGCCAGCTTTAATTTTGCAAGGATTCTGAACCTGAGTAATATGGTTTCGATGGTCCTAGCCTCTTCAGTTCTAATCTGCTAGAAAGACGCCCGCTCTTAAAAATAGTGTCCACAGAATTCATTTGCAAAAGTAGGAAAAGTATGAAAATTAAAAAAGGAAAGACATTTAAGATTTAAGCACTGTGGGCACAACTCACAAGTTTTAACTCTAGAGTACAGCATTATTATTATTATTATTATTATTATTATTATTATTATTATTGAAAACTAACAACCTGTTTTCTAGTCATTGACCGGGTCAGGGATACAATGAATAATAATAGGAGTAATATGATTTAAACACAGAGAAATCACAAGGATATCGCTATCATCATAAGGAGTTCCAAATCACAATCGCACCAGTAAATTAACACACACTACTATTTTTCTTTTGCTATTTGCTTTATATTGCCCCGACGTCTTATGGCGACGATGGGACAGAAAAGGCCTAGGAATAGGAAGGAAGCGGCCGTGGCCTTAATTAAGGTACAGCCCCAGCATTTGCCGGTGTGAAAATGGGAAACCACAGAAAACCATCTTCAGGGCTGCCAACAGAGGGGTTTGAACCCACTATCTCCCGGATGCGAGCTCACAGCTCTGCGCCCCTAACCACACCGCCAACTCGCCCGGTGCACTACTTTCAAAGCTTAATAGCGTACAGAATAATTGCCATGAAGTACGAACATAAAGAAAGATTACAACCGAAGAGTACAAGAACAGACCAGTATCACTACACTCATTCAAGTCTTCCGCGCAGAAACCAACTCGCTTACTGCTGCCAATCCTCACAAAACGTGGCATGCAAGCCAGAGGCCTGTGTTACTTCACCTTTGCAATTTGAATCAACATTCCTGGTCTCAAATGTTACATTTCCTTATCATTCATTATTATTTTTCTCCTTTAAATATAATTAATAATAGGGCAAACAAGGTCATGAATTATTATTTAATGTCATTATATGCAGCCATTGCTGGTGCATGCTCATAGAGGGGTTTGGGGATGCCTTTACTCCTACGAACTCTGCCGAGCTTAAAGCTTCTTCCCGCACCCTTCGCCCCTCTGAAACTGTCCACCGGCGGGCTTCCACCTTACATCACTCTCCCCTCACCATCACTATATCTGGGGCGGAAGCTGGAGTCCGTGCCTTATCTTCAACCTGAAAACATTTACCAGCGAACTGCTTGCTAAAAGTCACTTACCTAGGTTTATTTATTTTTTTTTTTTTTTGCTAGGGGCTTTACGTCACACCGACACAGATAGGTCTTATGGCGACGATGGGACAGGAAAGGCCTAGGAGTTGGAAGGAAGCGGCCGTGGCCTTAATTAAGGTACAGCCCCAGCATTTGCCTGGTGTGAAAATGGGAAACCACGGAAAATCATCTTCAGGGCTGCCGATCGTGGGATTCGAACCTACTATCTCCCGGATGCAAGCTCACAGCCGCGCGCCTCTACGCGCACGGCCAACTCGCCCGGTACCTAGGTCTATTATTGCCTAACAGTGATTCATGAATTTTTACAGTTTTACTTATCTTCATTTCCCATTTCCAGCTTCCCGGGTTGGGCTGTGAATCAAGGACCTCCATCGCTGCCTGTCTCTCCACCACTCTTCTCCTTTTTTAAGTACATCTTCTGGTTTTCCTCCTCTCTTCTCTATGCACTCCCACACTGAATCTGTCCACCTCTTTTTTTGGGATCTTCCTCGGAGTCTCTTTCCTGTCAACTTCTCTGAAAAAGCTTTTTCTGGCACTCTCTCTTCTCCCATACCACTTTAGCTTTGTTGTTTCTATCCTGTCTTGAAGTTTCAAGATTCATGTCCTTTTCCTTACCTCTTCATTTCTATCCTTTCTGGTCTTGCCCTCGATACCTCTTAGGAATTTCATTTTGGCTGCCTGTATTCTTCTCTCCCCCCCCGTTTTGTTATAGTCCACGATCTAGCTGCATAAGTTAGTATGGGTTCATAATAGGTTGAATATAATACTTTCTTACATTTCTTTGGGACATCTTGATTCCATAAAATACCCCTTATACTCTGGTAGTAGCTGTTTGCTTGTTGTATTCTTTTCCCAATTTCCTCAGTTATCTTTCTATCATCTGTGATCACACTTCCCAAGTACTTGAAACTTTTAACCACTTCCAGAAGTTTACCATTCAGTTTTATCTTTCCTCTTCCTTTCTTACTTCCTTCCTTCCCCTTGTCATCACTATTGTTTTACTTTTCTCTGTTCTTACTTTCATCCCAAATTTTTCTATCTCTTGATTCTATACATCTACTTGCTTTTGCACTTCCGTTTCATCATCACCCCACATCATTACATCATCTGCAAACATGGCTTTTGTTGCCTGTCTTCCCAATCTCTGTTTAATGTTCTTACGAATTTCATCCATGACCATGATGAATAGTATGGGGGGTAGTACACTTCCCTGTCGGAGACCAGTTTCAACTTTCTTCCTATACTAGTCTTCACACTACTAATACAATTTTTGTACATAGCTTTTATCATTTGCACTTCCACTCTGTTAACTTGTTTTCTTCCTTAATGTGTCCCATACCAACTGTCTGGGCACGCTGTCATAAGCATTCTCAGTGTCAATAAATGTCATCGCTATGTCTTTTCCCAACTTCCATCTTTTCTCCATCATATGTCTTAATGTAAAGATCAGATCAAATTTTGTCTTTCCTAAAACCATACTGTTCTTCCATTCTCCTTCTAGCTTCCTCTTAAGTCTTCCTTCCAATACTCTCTCAAATACCTTAGCCATATGGGCAATAAGGGTGATCCTTCTGTAGTTTATACATTCCTTTTCATCACACTTTTTAAATATAGAGATAATTAAACCCTTTTCCCACTCTTCTGGGATCTCTTTCTTCCTCCAGATTATTCTAAATAATCTATACGGCCTCTGTAGCCCTATTAGTCCTGGTGCTTTTATCATTTCTGTAGTTACCTCATCCACTCCTGCTGCTTTACCGCTCTTCAACTTTTGTATGGCTTCGTCTATTTCTAACATCGATATATCATTTTCCTATGTAATTTAATTTCCGGGTTGAACCGTGTTGTGCTTGTCATTTCATCCTGATCACGATGCGCAGGTCGCCTACGGGAGTCAAATCAAAAGACCTGCACCTGGCGAGCTGAACCCATCCTGGGATCTCCCAGCATAAAAGCCATATGCCATTTCATCTACCAGTTCACTGTATTTAATATTTAGCAATTCTGAGAGCTATTCTTCCCATCTTTTTAGTATGTCTTCTCTTTGCGTCAATATCTGCCCTGTTTCAGTTTTTAGAAATTTTGTATCATCCCTATTTCGTGAACTATTCTTCACCAAACCATACAAAACCTTTTTACTTCCCTTTATATTTTCCTGTAAGGTTTCTGTAAAACTTTCCCAGCTCTTCCATTTCTCTTGTACTATTTTCTTACATATCATTTTGGCTTCTTTATATTTCTGCCAATTCTCTGTATTATTGCTGCCTATCCACTTCCTCCAAGCCATTTGTTTCTCTTTAACCGCTTCCTTTACCCTGCTGTGCCACCAAGGAGTCTCTTTTTCCTTTTTCCTCCCTGATAGTCTTCCACAGGGGTGTTAACTGCACACTTTACAAAACCATTTCTGAAACATGTCCATTCCTCTTCCACACTGTTCAAGTCATCTTTGGGAATTTCTTTCTTCAGATCCTCTTGAAACTTCTCCCTTATTTCTTTTTCTTTTAACTTGCATCCTGTTATTTTTCTTCCCCTTTTTTCTATTAACTTCGTTATTTTACCAAGTCTTAATTTGACTACCACCACTTTATGGTCTCCTTCAAAATCTGTTCTTGGCATTGCTGTCATATCTTCCATTTGTCTACGTTTCTCCTTCTCCAACATGAATAAGATTAATCATTGTCTTTGTCTTTCTATCTCGCCAACCATATCTACTTATGTTTTGGAAGTTTTTTTCTAAACCATGTATTACCAACAATCCATTCCTTCTACAAAAATGTAATACCAAATCTCCATCTTGGTTTCCATAACTACAGGGGCCAATTCTCTCTTCTTTTCTCTGTCTTTCCGTTCCAACATCTGCATTCATGTCTCCCACTATTATAACCTTTTTGTCTTCAATACAACTTTACAGTTCTTCTAGAAACTCTTCTAAACATTCATCTGCATTCTCCGATTGGGGTGCATAAACCTGTATAAAATCCTTGATTCCATTCTCAAGTCCAAGTCTACTTATCCTGTCACTGATCTGGTCAATTTTGTCCATATATTGCACTAGGTCTTCTCTCAATATATCACCACCACAATTTATTGCCATCTTTCCTCCACTCCAATATAATCTATACCCTTTCTTCAATTCTTTTTGACTTTTATCCTTCCATTTTGTCTCACTCATTCCCATCATTGCTATGTCTTTCTTCTCCATAAACTCTATCAATTCTTCTACCTTACCATTCAAAGTCATGACAATGATGATACCAATTCTTGTGATGTCTGTTAACCCATTTCTCTCAGTTCCCCCAGAGCACCGGGAACTGCGCGTCACTTCAGGGGGGCGCCCTAGCATTTTCCGAGGCCTCAGTTCACTTGCACTCATTTTTTAGGTTGTTTGTACAATGGGTTCGCCACTCCCAAAGGCATTTTATTACCTTCTGCCAGGTTCAAATTAGGGCACCCTTAACATGGAGTCAGACGCATTTTGTAGTCGCTCCTCTGGAGTACAGAAGCTATAGGTTTGCCCCTTCTGCCATATCCACCGTACAGAAGTCCACCTTCTCCGCCGTAGATGCTGGCGAGGTCTTCACCCATAACCCAGGGCAAGGGCCCTCCATATTTATGACCTCTGGAGAGAGGGTGTCCAAGTATTTTAAAGCCCCCAGGAACTGGGCTACCTGTTGGTCTGCGGGTTGTACCGGGTATTTCAACCAGTCGTACGTACCGCAGGGACCCCCTATACACTACCTGGGGACACGCTCTGTAGGGGTCAGGTTCCTCTGGTTACTTATTGGAAGATAACCCTACCCACAAAGGCTGAGTAGTGTTATTCAAGTCCAATTTTTTTACTTCAAATACCAAGAGAAAATAAATAAAAACTTTTTGTTCTCTAAGGACAACACCGTCCGGGAGTCCTTACAGGCCGGCCACTACTGTTCTGGGGTAATAGCCAAAACTATTGTTTTTGAGTTTGGGGTAGGAGAAACTACAGTTGGAGACTGGAAGAAAAATCAGGCAGAACTGAAAAGTGGTGTGTTGCCCAAGGTAGTGGAAGTGGAATGAAAGTCAGAAAAACAATGTTGAAAGGTAAGCATATAGTTGAGGAAACATTATTTTTATGGCATGAACAGTTAAGAGGTCACGGCTTGCCCATTACTGGGCTGATATTGCAGGAAAAAGCATTGCAATTTCAGCGACAAAAAGAAGATTCAGAATTTACTGCCAGTAATAGATGGTTAGATCGGTGGAAAAAACTATTTGCTATTCACCAGATTAACATTAGTGGAGAGGCTTTATCTGCTGACAGTGACGCAGTGCCATTGTTTAAAAGTTAATTGACGAGGAGGGAATTCCTAGGGAACAGTTGTACAACTGCAATCAAAATGGTTTAAATAGTTAAATGAAAATGCTTGCTTCAAAAAAAAGAAGCTGTGGCAACTGGATACAAAAAAAAGTAACGAACGAGTCACCATCTTGGCTTGCAGTAATCCAACCAGCAGCCACAAGTTTAGGCTTACACTGATAGGGAAATCACGGAACAGAGCTTTCAAAAACCTGAAAAAATCAGGAATCACCATCCCTATATTACACATCAAAAGAAAGCATAGATGAATTCAGAAATCTTTAAAACCTGGTTCCAAAATAAATTCGTACTAGCTGTACAGAAATATCTCAAAGACAACAATTTGCCAAGGAAAGCTGTGCTGCTTCTTGATCTGTACACCTTCCCATCCTGCCAGTGATGAACTCACAGATGGAGACATCAAAGCATTATTTTTACCATCAAATGTGACTGCTCTTTGACAGCCGATGGACCAGAGCATCAACGAAATGCTAAATAAAAGTATCATGGTGTCTTCTCAATTTGTTGATATCAGTAGTTGATAATAATCAAGACTGGGTAACCATTCTGAAGAAGATTGACAGATGTTATAAGGTGGTTGACCAAAGCGTATGAAGAGATTCTGAATATATCACTCGTAAGGTTTTGGAAAAAAATTTTGGACCATGAAGGTGGATTTTAACTTTAAATCCATGTGCGATACTGAAGTCAAAGATCGAAACGATGATATTCTATCGTTGTTCAAAAATGTAACCTTAATGAGTTGTTGACTAACAAGAATGCAGGAATTTGAGAGGGTGGTGACACTACCTGCTTAACAATGCAGTGCAGTTTTCCTAGAAAGGGCACAGATTTAGTGTTCTTAAAGTTAGCAACTGCAGAACTTTGTGCTGTAGTTACAGTGTAATTTTAAAAGCAGTGGAAGGAAAGAAATGTGTGGTTTTAGATTTGAACATAAAAATTAAGGTTTCAGAAGCTAGAGAAAAAGACAAATTGTCTTTTAAGAGTATTGCAGCAAGGTTTAAGATTGGAAAAATGCAAGTAAGTCATTCTTAAGGAAAAGGAGTATTTAAATGAAGAGTGGCTACAGGGAAACAGAGCAGTGAATGAAGTTCAGAGTAACTGGGAATGAGGGAATAAAATTGTTTGGAAATGGTTTGTTAGTGCAAGAGCAAGAAATCGGCCCTTACCAGGGACAATACTACAATACCACGCAAGAGATGTTGCAGAAAAGCTCGTAGGAGAAGATTTTACCACTTCCAATGGGTGTTGGAAAATTTTAAAAGACATCAGATTGTGTTGAAGGAGATCTGCAGAGAGACTGGAGATGTCACAGAGGAAACACTGGCAAACTGGACTTCAAAAATTGGGTCCCTTATTAAAGGCTATGAACCCCAGAGCATAACTAATGGTGAAGAAACCAGACTAACTTTCTGAGCACTGCAGTACCTAAGAAAACATGATCTCTGAAAGGCGAAAGATGTACAGGAGAGAAAAACTTTCCAAAGAGAGATTGACAATTGTTTTACATGGTTTTCTTTCTGGGAAACTTGAAAAGTTAAAAGGAGAAAACCCAGATGCTTCAAAAACACTGATTTAAAGAGTCTACCTGTCAATTACAGATCCAATGGACGACATCGGCATGGATGACGTTACACGTAACATAAGAATGCTTGATGTCATTCAACTTGAGAATGAAGCAACAAAACAGGAAAGTCATTCTATTTCTCGACAATGCTACATGTCATCCAGCAATACAGCTTTCTACAGTTAAGCTTGCATGTCCAGTGTAACTCAATCAATGGACCACGGCATCATTGTTTCAAGATTAATTACAGAAAACTTATAATGGCATTCACACTTGCAAACATGGAATCAGTGACATCTTCCACCGAACTGACTAAGTCTATCTCTGTGCTCGATGCTGTCATTTGGATCGCAGAAGTAATTAAAGGGGTGTCACTAAATGCAGTACATCAACACTTTTACAATACAAACTTTGTGACACACAGTAACGAAGGAACCATAATAAACAAAAATACTAATGTGCTACAATAAACTCTCCAACAGTGTAACAATTGTAATTTCAGTGCAAATGAATACGTGGCCACTGATCTACAAGTTGAAACAATGGTGGTGTTAAAAACATTGAAGAGTTCGTCATTCATATCCTCCAAGAAATGAAAACAGAAACTGATGGCAATGATTATGAAAGCGAAGACTATGAAGAAGATGGTTTATGTAATGTGAAGTCCTACCAATATGCCCTAACAGCCGTAAAGGGTATTCAGTCTTTTTCGCTAGCAAAAATTGAAGCAAAATTGTTTAACATTATTTTCCATGCCCGCATTTTAATTGAGAACCGTGCTACGAGGAATAGTTGTATCCATGTACAATTCTGGATTACTGGAGGAAGTATGAGGAGGGTTTGAAAAGTTCTCGGAATCACCACTAGATGTCAGTGCTAGAGCAACGAGGTTCCCGCGCAATAATCACACATCCTTTGTGAGTGAACACGTGGTGCGTCAGTGTTCTAGCTGCAGGAGAGAGGTAGTGACGACTCTTTGTTTTTGTTTTAGTGATTCATGACAATGGAAAAAACTGAGATTCGAGCAGTGATTAAATACTTTGTAAAGGGAGCTATGAAAGCAAAGGAAATGCATGCCGACTTTCAGAACACACTGGGAGAGACTGTTCCTTCATTTTCAACTGTTGCCAAGTGGACCAGCGAGTTTAAATTTGGTCGGGAGAGCTTGGATGATGATCCGCGTAGTGGACAGCCAAAAAGTGTTACGACCCCAGAATTTATCGCAAAAGTGCATAAAATGGTCATGGAGGATCGTCGACTGAAAGTGCGGGAGATTGTTGAAGCTGTAGGGATGTCTTCAGACTGGGTATATTACATTTTAACCAAAGAATTGGGTATGAAAAATTATCTGCAAGATGGGTGCCGCGGCTCTTGACAATAAACGAACCAGATTGGAAATGTCCGAACAAAGTCTGGCCCGTTTTCAGTGCAACCAACAAGATTTTTTGCACCGGTTTGTGACTACAGATGAAACTTGGGTCCACTACTATACCCCAGAGACAAAACAGCAGTCAAAGCAGTGGAAACATGCTGATTCACCACCACCAAAGAAAGCAAAGGCAGTGCGTTCGGCCAGAAAGGTCATGGCCTCAGTTTTCTGGGATGCAAAAGGCATTCTGCTGATAGATTATCTTCCTACTGGCCAAACAATTACGGGGCAATACTATGACAACCTCCTAAACCAACTACAAGAAAAGATACGCAACACAAGGCTTGGTTTGGCAAGGAAAAAGGTCATCTTTCATCAGGACAATGCTCCGCCGCACACAAGTGTTATTGCCATGGCAAAACTTCATGAACTGGGGTACGAATTGTTGCCACATCCACCTTATTCACCTGATTTGGCACCATCAGACTTTCATCTATTCCCCAAGCTGAAAATTTTCCTCGGTAGACGGAGATTTTCTACAAGGGAAGAACTGACAGCTGAATTGGAGAGGTATTTTGCAGGCCTGGAGGAATCTCATTTTCGAGATGGGATCAAGGCATTGGAACATCGCTGGACCAAATGCATTAGTCTACAGGGAGACTATGTTGAAAAATAAAAGCAGTTCCACCGAGGTAAGGTACTTAATTCTAGTACATTCCGAGAACTTTTCAAAGCACCTACGTAAATGGAGTACTGTACAGTATTACTATGCGGAATGTTCAAGTCACGAGGGTCAGAGCGCTCTAGTGGACTTCCCTGAGTTACCGTGCAGGCCAGCACTGTGAGTTGCTAATGTAAATAGTGAGCAAGGAGTCATAGAGGGATATTTTCATTTATGATACATTGAATGCAGTGTATTTTATACCCAAAAGTGAATACAATACCACAACAAAAAAACGCTATTACAAATGATATCATAAGTGTTAAATAATGGAAAGTTTTATTTTTTTTCAATTTCCTTTACATTGCACCGACACAGGTAGGTCTTATGGCAATGATGGGATAGGAAAGGGCTAGAAACAGGAAGTGAAAGTGGCCTTAATTAAGGTACAGCCCCAGCATTTACCTGGGTGAAAAAAATGATTAATCCCTAAGGATGTTAAATGAGGGTTAAGACTCGAAAACAATTATACTCATTCCTCCAAAATAGTTTAATGTACGAAGACAAAATTCCAAATGCCGCTATATATTTTTAAATCTTTGATATAAAATAGGAAATTTTTTAAAACATTCCACCCCCTAAAGGATAAAATGAAGTTAGCTCGGAAATAAATTTATACATCCCTCCAAAATAATTTGATGTACTGTGCATTCCCAACAAAAGGGACTGATAAAATACCGTATTTACCCGAATAATCCCCGCCGTCAAATAATGCCCGCACCCTCATTTTAGAAAGGCTCATTTTGAAAAAAATGAAATGAACTAAAATTCCTTTCATCAGAAGAGTAACTTAAGCATAAACAAATATTTCGTATCACTCCGCGAGGTCCACGTGGTCTTTACGCAAATATCACTACTATGAAATATATTTTCCATGAAAATGAGCAAGTAGGTCTACTTACGTGACAGGTATTTCATTAATCTGAACTTGCAATAGGCTCGATTCCCTGTAGATGGGAAGATTCATTGTCTCTTGCATCACTAGAATCCTCTCCTAAATTACAAATTCGTCACACTCCACGTCTAACGCCCGTAGGCAGCAGGAATATCTAATTGAAAGATAAAATCACAGCGAGGAGTAATTTGATCAAGATTATGCAATTAATAAACGACCTAAATGGATAAAAGAACATGCGACATATTTCCAGGACTAAGACGACTCTAATTTTCAGACACATTTTAGGTTATCCTAAAGCTTCCGAACATAACCTGGAATTCCCAACACATAGGTAGGCCTAAAAGGAATTCTCGATTATAGCTAATATCTTGTACGGTACACAACTGGGTGATTTTTAATGAAGAATGAAGGAATACTGACTTATTGTTTGAGTGACGTACAATGTATAGGCTATAACTGGTTTTTCTTATTCCCTTTGTTAATGCTTTCTGCCACCAAGTTCAATAACAATTCACTCTCTTGGAAAGTCATATTAGGCTTCTTTCTCCGTTCTGCTCAATAGCGGACATAATTTATGCAAATTATTTTCAAATCCCGAATGGAATCAAAAACTTGTTTACAATTCGATAGTGCCGGCAGCACGTAGTCATTAATTTTCTGTACGTCAGTATGAAAAAATGCGGTTCAAACTGAGATTGAAATGAAAACTTAGTTTTGGTAAACCGAGATAATAATTTCTCTGGTGAATACGGAAGTGAGCGTTATCCGAAATAATGACATATCCAAGCTTTGAAAATCTAAGATAACAGCAAAAGTTACTGACGTTGGTGAATACGGGCCTAAAACACTTCTCACATGTGGTCTCTTTTTACTGGACAGCAACACGACCGATGGTGGATAATTCTTTTCGTGCAATGTAAACACTTGAAATACACACACCGGCAAAATATGATGTTAGTTTGGCGATACAGTAAAACCTTGTTAATTCGAAGTCTTTGTAATACAGAAATCGGACTTCCAATTAAGTGATTTTGAATTAACAGATTAACAGCAATCTTGTAATGCCAACCCTCACCAATTTTTGCGGATTCTGCTTTTCCGTGTACTGCCTGCTAGTGATATTGTGGCTTTCCTTAAAATACTGATACAAAAGAATTACAATTTCAATCTATTTTCAACTGTGAAACACACCGAAGTGAGTGAAAGTGCAGAAGGCTACCCCTGCACGTTCCAGAAGACACGTTCTATCGTGAAGTGGGGAAATTTTTTATTTAAGCTACTCTGTAAAATACGGTACTATTTAAAAAAATGTAAAGTCAGTTTGGAATTAAAAGTCTGAATTGTTTTCTGTTTAAATATGACAAATGGGGACAGTTTTCTTCCATCTACGGTTGCACAAAGCATAACTGTACACTCGGCATCGAAAACTAGGTGAGCCAGGAGCGTGTTGGCAACCTTGACGCAAATAAAACCTGCACCCCAATTTTGTGCCTCGAATTTTTTTTTAAAATATGCGGGGATTATTCGCGTGAATGCGGTATACTGTAATTACAATTCTCATACCTGCAAAGTTTTGAAAAGGGCTATCAGTAAAACTCACACGCGACCAAAAAAAAAAAAAAAAAAAAAAACTTACGATTCTCGACATACCTCGGCTTGATATAGATGTTGATTCCCATTGGGAATCTGAAATATTTGTTCCAAATGAGTAAATTTATAATACCAATATAAATAGTTCATTATTGGACATTATAAATTTTCCAGCTAACTCATTCCTGCTTGCCAGCGTTTCGCCCCCGTGTGCTAGGCTGGGCTCATCGGTTGGTACCTAGCACACCTTCCAAGACGCTGGCTAGTGCATACCGTGGAGGCCACTGCGTAGGCTAATTGTAGCCACCGGCAGTGCCAATGCATTATGAGAGACTTTGTCTCATCAAAAATTGATGCCTCCTTGGCCATCAGATGATATAGATGTTCATTCCCATAGGGAATCTGAAATATTTGTTCCGAATGAGTAGATTTATAATACCAATATAAAGTGTCCGTTATTGGACATTATAAATTTTCCAGCTAACCAGCAACCAGGAATAAGTTAGCTATAACAGCCACAACTTTGACTTTCAAGTTGAACTAGCGTGTGATTTGCAGTGTGTATTATATTTCTTGCCTGTTTTACGTTAAACAGGTTTTATTATGTAAAGCCCTTTCAACAGGATACTTCAATGAATACATATCTACTTACATCATAAGCCAATGATTTGTAGATGAACATAACAATCAAGAAGAAATCCATGTTAAAAAGCAGCAGGCATGGTGAATATTAGTTTTGGGTATACATAACAGGACTTCCTTGATAAATTAAATTCCAATAACGACACAAACATCACACGGTTAAAAATACCAATCATACCAAAGAATGAGTTATCGGCTGTCGGGGACTTTCCTTCGACCCATACAAACAATCGATTGTACGGAAAAGGAGTGATTATCGAATGTTAAAGTTTCAAATTTTTATCTGCAAAGCAGTAAAATGACACCGTCCATACGTAAAACCATAAAATGCTGCAATTTCCTACAAGTTGGCAGGTATGAATTCTGATAGTAGGTGCTGATAACCAATTTAAGTAACTGATTGATTGGAGGCCTCCTGATGGGCCTCATCCAGATCTTTCTATTTGATGACCAAGGGCGGCCTGCACACCTGAGTGCGACAATGATAATGACGATGATGAGGTAAAAAGATATTAAGCACTTACCTGATGAAAATCAAATACAAGATGTGCTCTATCAGATATGAGAAGGCGATCCTGCCAGCTAGTAAGTCCTTTGGCTTCATTCTTCTCCAATTCTTCAAAAAGGCCAGGCAAATGAATAACTACTCCATTTCCTGCGGGAAAAAAATAAAAAATAAAAAATAAAAATACTAATAATAATAATAATAATAATAATAATAATAATAATAATTTCCTAGAAATACTTCAAACATGTAATGGAAAAAGTGAATGAAATCAACAAACAACAGCTATATCTGATCAAATCTTATAAATTACTCCTTAGAGATAACAGTCACATGAAGGACATGTAGGATTGTTTATAGAAATACATTCTAAATATAGTAATATACCACTAAATGGAGTGTATGAAGTAATCAGAGAACTGTACTGATATAAATTCTATTTTTTTTTAAATGAGAGTTTTAATTAATTTCAAAATAAGGTCATTTGTCTAGCAGTCCGGATAACCATACAGATTCACAATATCATAGCACAAAGGAATACAAACTTACTTTCTTCAGCACATTCCAGGTATTTATGGGATCACTGGAGCCACCCAGACTCATTTTGGTTTTAGCCAGGCGTTTAAGACTGGATACCCTTCCTGATGTCACATGATTTTCTACATGAAAATCTCAACCCAGGATTAGATCTCAGCCTTCTGGATAGGAAGCCGGCAACTATGCCAGTGGAATCATGCTCCCCAACACAAAAAAATGCAATATAGTACATAAAAACTGGCCGTAATTAATTCTGGAACCGAAAATTAAATTCTCCAAACTCAACACCTTCATATAATTTTCGGTTCGCGCCTCCCAATGGTTTAGCTGGATAGCCTCTGGGGAAATTGGAGATTTCCAGAAGGTGAACTAAATCGGAATTCCTCTATGGTTAATAACCGTAGTTGTAAATCGGAGCTTGCTCCACTCAAGGCTGACTACCTTCGAAAGTCAATTATGGAAAGGCCTTTTAGAAAAAGAATTCCACCGTTCTGTCCAGCAAGAAAGCGGAAGAAGGCTACATCGGATTTGGTGGGTAGTCACCTAAAAGACAGCAACGAGTCGGAGCGATTGCAATCACCCAAACATACATTGGAAGACAAGAACAGGATCAAGCATAACAAAATCAATTACAATGCGACACACAATATTAATTCTCTATTGAAAACAGGAAAACTTAATTAACTTTAAAAACAACAAATAAAAATTATACTATCATAAACGCCCGTGCCCCCACAAATGAGAAAAATTTTCTAACAAAGAACAGGAAAGAAGTGGAGAAGTTTTGATCTCCTAGAACAGACAATAAATCAAATAAATTAAAAACAATATTAAGATTCTATTAGGGGAGTTCAATGCCCAACTGGGAAAGGAAAAACAATACCGAGATATATTAGGAAAATGGGCTCCACACAAATTTACAAATACGAATGGTCAGACGTGTTGAATTATGCAGAGAACACAACCTCATTTCCGAATCCACATACTACAAAAGGAGACCGAACAAACTTAAAACTTGGAAACACCCTGACTGGAGGAAAGGGGAATGGAAACTGGATCATGTGTGTACAGACAAACCCTCCCATAGATAAATTTACAATACTAAAGTGCTGAAAAGAATGGACACTGGTTCAGACCACTACACAGTCAAAAAACAAAATTAAATTCACACCATTAAAGAAGAAGAAATAAAAAAAAAAGGAAAAAGGAATTATGATCCACACCAATTAATCAGAAATGACAAATATCAAGAAGTCACATGGACCATAAAATTAACAGATGATTTAGAAGAACTTATACCAATTCTCAAACAACAAGCTAAAAATTTAAGCCCCCTTAAATCCACGGACACCAGAATGTGACAAATGTCATGAAGAAAGACACCAGGCATGGATAAAATTCCAAACTCACAAAACAGAAGAAAATGCCATCAACCTCAAAAGTATTACAAAAAAATTCACCCAAACTATCAGAAAAATTAAGAGAATTTCAGAAAGATATAACCTCCTCAACAGAAGGAATCTACCACAAAACCAATTCTAGAGATTACTACAAAATCTTTGGCAGACAAGTAAAGAAATTCAATCCCCCTATATTAATGTTGAAAAGTGAAAATGGAAAAATGGTGCATAGTAATAAGGAAAAAGCCGAAATTATGGCAAAAGCATTCAATAAACTTTTGAACTGTCAAGAGATCAAAGAACTTTTAAAAATTAACAGAGACACAACAGTAAAAACCAAACCTGAATCTCTTTTCTCTTTTTTTATTTTTTATTTTTTTGCTAGTGGCTTTATGTCACGCTGACACAGATAGATCTTATGGCGACGATTGTATAGGAAATGCCTAGGAGTTGGCAGGAAGCGGCCCTGGCATTAATTAAGGTACAGTCCCAGCATTTACCTGGTGAGAAAATGGGGAAACCACAGAAAACCATCTTCAGGGTTGCCGACAGTGTGATTCGAACCCACTATCTCCCGGATGCAAGCTCACAGCCACGCGCCTCTAACCGCATGGCCAACTCGCCCAAACCTGAACATCTACACCCTCCAACATTCCAAGGGGTGGAAACAGCAGTCGGGGATATGAAAAACTAGAAGGCATGTGGAGAAGATCAAGTTTTTGCAGACATGTGGAAATACGCCAGTGACACAGTTCGAATCACCCTAGACATGGCTCTATACGGAAAATATGGACAACAGAACATTTTCCCAAACACTGGGCAACAGCTATCATCCACCCACTTCACAAAAAAGGAGACAAGGGCAATCCAGATAACTGCAGAGGTATATATTTTTTTGCTAGTGGCTTTATGTCGCACCGACATAGATAGGTCTTATGGCGACAATGGGATAGGAAAGGGCGAGGAGTGGGGAGGAAGCGGTCGTGGCCTTAATTAAGGGACAGCCCCAGCATTTGCCTGGTGTGAAAATGGGAAATCACGGAAAACCATCTTCTGGGCCGCCGACAGTGGAATTCGAACCCACTATCTCCCGGATGCAAGCTCACAGCCGCGCGCTCCTAACCGCACGGCCAACTCGCCCAGTATAGCAGAATTAAAGAACAATTAGAGCAAGAATTAGGTGAATACCAATACCTGAATATCTTTGAGAAGTTGTGCAGAAGAAATCATTACGTTAAAATTAGTTATGACATATTACAGAGAACAAAACAACCTCTCACAATAACGTTTGTAGACTTTAGAAGGCATAGACCTTCAACATTGAAAATATTTAAAAATTTTGGACTGCACCCGAAACTAGTCAAGCTGACTGAACTCACCTTAACCAACACACAATCAAAAGTCACGTTCAGAGGGGAATTTTCTAAGCCATTCCTCATAAAAACTGGCTTAAGGCAGGGAGATTGTTTGTCACCGCTGCTATTCAACTGTGCTTTGGAATATATAATGAGGGAATGGTATAAGGATAACCTAAAAAACACCAAAATTGGAAGATCAAAAGACAACATAACCTTAAATTGTCTGGGATTTGCTGATGATCTTGCTCTCTTATCTAACAATGTTCATGAAACTCGACAACAAATTAAATCACTACAGGAAATAGCACAAAAAACTGGCCTCAAAATATCCTTTGAGAAAACAGAAATCATGTTAACCGACCCACCATGTGCTAAGAAAATCGAAGTAGGAGAACAGAAAATCAAAATGGTAGACAAATTTAAATACATAGGTTGAGTCATAAGTCATGGCAACTATTTTTTTTCACCTCGCAAACATGAGACAACATGGAAAATCTAAGATATGCATTTGGAAATATAGGGCATGTACTTATGCATAATGCCTGAGGACAAATTCTGACTTCAGGAGATTCTCGTACTTAGGTGCAATTATAACACACAACCTTCACGAAAAGCAAACATAGCATAATAGAATAACCAAATTAACCAATGCGCAATATGTCACCAAGAACACTGTTGTCCATCTGCAGAAAGGGACAAGTTCAAAAATTCCAATTTTCAAGGTCTTTGTGCCATCTTGCTTGTCTTTCCAAGACGTTGAAGGATATATCGAAATGCTGCAAAACATACTGTCTAGCTTTAAATTCACTTAGAAATTTGCAGAAGGGAACAAATGCACACACCAAACACCTAGGCTGCAAATAGGGACAAGTACTTGGATTAGTTTATGTACCCTTAGAAGTCAACATTATAATCATTTCTTCGCTCCAGCAAGCCGGGTGCGGTTGTGTATGAACCTCCTCCAGTTTGTCCTATCCATCCACAGATGCTGCTCATATATGCGATGCCAGTTCACATCTCTAATTTCAAGGTCCTTCAATATCTGTTTTTCTCGAACATCACAAGGACTTCCACTTGGTCTCTTCCCAGGAACATTGTTGTCAAAGTATGTTCGAGGAGTCCTGCAAGGGTCCATTCTTTTCATGTGACCATACTACTGCAGTCTCTTCACTTCTAGAGTCTCCAGCAAGCTTCTTTCCAATCCAAGCTGTTACCAGATATCCACATTCCTTCATATGGAATGGGAAACAGAAATGAAGAGGGAGAATATATGCTAGATCTATGCATGAGAAACAACTTGATAGTGAGTAACACTTAGTTCAAGAAAAGGGACTCCCATAAAATCACAAGATATAGCTGGGATTATAAAATAGGTACAGTAATAGATAATATTCTGATAGATAGTGTAGATTCATATCCTGTTCGTTGTGAGCCAACATGTGAATAAGATCACCCATTACAATTAGATTGTCATACTCAGTGTGTTCTTCCAAGTTATTAAGGAAGTTGTCCTTTTCCTCTCTTGAGCATCCTACCTGTGGAGCATACACTTGGATCACATTGTACTTTTCCCCTCCTAAGTTCACAGATAACTTAATTATCCTTCCACTAACAAACTCAACTTCACTACAAGCATCTATGTCTCTATGAATTAAAAATCCTACTCCATTCTTAGACTACTTCATTTCCAGACCAGTAGACTATAGTCCAATCTGATATTCATTTTCCCAGTTTTCTTCCACTTTGTTTCACTCAGGCCCATGATCAGAAGTTTCCTCCATTCCATTAGGTCGACCAGCTCTTCAGTTTTGTTTGTCAATGTCAGGATATTTAATGTTCCGACTCTGATACTTTGTCTTCATTTGGTTTGGATAGCTGGTGTAACATTGGGCTGTAAACAGTCATTCACACCAAACTGATGTCATTGTCATGAATTTCTACATCTGAGACTCGAATTATTCCTGAAAGCAACTTCCTCAGTAATCCCTCTGTCGAGGTGATGGTAGTGGTGGTGATTATTGTTTTAAGAGGAAATACAATTAGGCAACCATCCTCTATATAACACTAATCAGAGAGAAAAAAATGGAAGGTGTCCTACACTTCGAAAAATGAAGGTATGGGCCTAAGGAAGACAAGGGCCACGAAAGGCATGAAAATGAAGGACTCCCTAGGCCTCCATACATAATACTGTCGGGGTCTGAAAAGAACAAGAGTTAACCAAGGGAGGTCAAATAGGAGAGATGAAAGTGAGGAGCCTGGCACAAGTAAGTGGAAGCAATGGGACTCAGCTAAGGGCCCCATGGTCACCAGCACACGCTCCAAAGTTCAGAGCTTCTGGGGCCCCCTTTAAGAGCCTCTTACGACAGGCAGGGGATACCGTGGGTGTTATTCTACTGCCTGCACCCACAGGGGGATCCCTCTGTTGATCTGCTGAGCCTAACACAGATGGAAATTTTCTTTCTTGGGTTTTCTCCCCTAACCTTTGGTGTCCAGTCACCTCAACCTACAAGGCAGCGGGTTGTACTCATATTAATCCCTGAATACAGGGCTGCCTCTTCCGCCATCTCCACCGTACCGAAGTCCACCTTCTTCGCTGTAGAAGTCGTTAAGTCTTCACTCGTAACCCTGAACTGTAACCCTTACCAGATATTACACACCGGGTCAGTGTGCTGGGGACTCACATTGGCAGGGGCACCACTCCCTGGGTAGGACTGCCTCCAAAAAGGGTCCAAAATGCAAAATGGGAGAAGGCTACATTTACTTGGCTAAGACTAAATTTATCTTTTGTTGGGGCAGGTAAAGTTTGAATTCTCAGGTTGGATATGCCAATTTAATTATCACTTTTTATTCATTCTGCAGTTTTGTGTGCTAAAACTCATGCAGGACTACTGACAATGCACGCGTCTCAGTACTTGTTGGTGTTTAGCTGCAAGTTGTTAATTACGGTGTTTCGCTATGTTAGGCCCCATTCACAATGCAAATGTAACCGTAAACTTAACAACGTAGCGTAACCATAAAATTAACGTTAAATTTGTGGTATTCACAATGGAGGAACGTAACATTAACGTAAAGAGTACACAACAGCCGATCAAAACACGGCCATGTTATTTAGCACGGACGTCGGGTTTTGGACTATCTCGCAGTTTTATATTTCAATACCTCGATGGAATCAAACAACGTGGTAGCGGAATTCATATTACTTCAAACATCTATTGCTTTGCTCCTGGGAAAAGGCGAAAAGACGATCTAAACAACGGTGCAGAAAATGGGTTCATCCCTTGAATCAAAGAAGGTTATCTCAGTGCGATTTCGGTAATCTAATGTAAGAAATGACCCTCATCAGTTTGTTTTGGACATGCGGATGAAACCTGAACTGTTTGCCTTTCTTACGATTTACTTCCCCTTTTCTAATAAAAAGAAATGTAACGTCTCCTTTACAGACATCTATGCCCCTATCTATCACACCTCGATGAGATGTTTGGATCTATTTGTTTGGATGATATTGTTTTCGTAAACTAGTAGTCTGTATAATGTTAAGAAATATACAGGGACACCGTTTTATTTATGACAGGGATTGTCTCTCGTTCGTTCGCCAGCGCTGCGCGCTGGTCTCCCGCCATTTACCGTCAGATTTCATTGCTACAGGATATTTATTTCCACCTATTATTTTTCGGTACAGCGTCTTTGTAATTCTTTCTCCAAAGATTATTTTGAAAGAGTATTACAAATGTGTCATCGAAAGAAGTCATTATATAGTGCACAAAATACAATGTTTACCTCTGCTCTGATTGGCTGGTTCTTAAAGTTAACCGCAAGAGCTTGCAATCCCTTAATTTTACGACGTACAAATGGGACTATTTTGTTGTTACAGACATTCCTCGAAATCATTTCCAACGCGTCCCAAATGCAGTCATCCTGAAAACTCACGATTCCAGTATTCAGAGTTAACAATGCAAGATATGTGTAGAGCCAACCAGATGTTTTATGTCACTCCTAACAAGATAAACCAAGATGAAATCATCTTCCGCCTCACACATGTTTCATGCAAGAGCAGGACCAGATCACGTAAGAATTGCTACAGTAAGGAGCTAACCACTAAATACTACTTACCGAACAGAACTGATGATAATGTGCATGATGAAGTTTAGATGTGTAAGGATACATTTCTATCCGTGCTACAATTTGGTAAAAGAAGAGTGGAAGGCGTTTGCAAGAGATATTTTCACATTGGAAGCTCCCCAAAGGAAAATCGAGGTGGAGATGAGAGAAGCAGGCATTATGTAGATAAAAAGGAAGTTGTCAAATCCTTCATAGTCATTGCAGCCAGTACCTACAGTCTCTCAGGCTAAAAACACATCAAAGTACTATTTACCTAGTCAATTAACTGTAAAGAGGGATTGCGATGTGTGGATAACCTCCTCGTGGCGTACTCTGGGCAATGGACTGCTTATGCAGGACGGCCGATAGTCTACACAAATAGGCAGCCGAACTAGATCCTGGATCTCTCATGGCCAATCAAAGTTACATCAGAAGATGAAACCAAAGGTGAAATCTACCAAACGCACTTTTCAGAGCCAACTGACAAGAAAGGTTGGAACCAGCGCTCACATTCTACAGATAAATACAGAATGCCTGTCAAAGGACAAATGTGAATACCTTAGTAAACTACCTACTATCTGAAAATGTTCATCCTAACAATACAAGAAACACATTTGACAGAGGAAGATTCAGAAACTAGAGGTAAGACTGCAGGATACAAAATGATAGCGAGTCTTTTCTCACCTGTCCATGGATCAATCATGTATGCCAGAAGTAATATTTGCAACATTTCAGAAGTGAATTCCCAAAGAATTAGATATAGAAATAATCACTGCCAAACTAAATCATTTGACAATCGCATCAGTTTACAAACCACCTCACTCCAACTGGCCAACTCCACCACTGCCTCCACTGTCCACCCGTTCTATATATGTAGGAGACTTTAACCCGCGAGGACTCACACGCAGACTTGTAACGTGAGGACTCAGCACTTGGTCTTAAAGACCACAATTACACTTAACTGAAACATCACTTTAAAATGGCCTGAATATTGATTTGTTGCTTTTTATAATGTTTTTGTTTTGTTTTAGGCTTCTTTTGATGCTTTTATGATATTTTACTTAATAATATTGTCTTTATTTGCCATTACAACACACCACATAAAATAAAGTCACATAAGCTACAAAATGAAACAACACAAATTAGATTAATCAGTATACAAAGTAAATTAACAATGCTACATACATTAAGGAATTTCTGAAATTAAAATGGACATAAGAAACAAAGAATATTGAAAAAACTGCTACATAAAACTAAAATTTCTATGATTAAAATGGACATGAATGTAGTATATTGAAAAACTGCTACATAAAAATAAAATTTTTCAGACCAGATAAGGAAATATCTTTACACAGTACAACGTAATGTGTCGTCAAGGTAATATTAATACAGGAATAACCAAAACTCCTCTTAGTCCTCATACTCTGGTTTTCCACTAGCACAGTCCAGACAAGAAAATACTGTGTGCTCCCTGCAAATGTAATTTGAACACTGCATACATGTTGTTTTGGTCTTCCTGTTCTTTTTCCTTCCACAGTAAACACACATTCCTCGATAATGCGGTTCTCTTTCAGCCGGTATTGATTCATTGCTGATACCTAGAAATTCCTGGATCCTCACTTTAATGCTCCAGGCAATATATATAAATCGTGTGGCTATTTCTAGCCGAGTGCGGCCCTTGTAAGGCAGACCCTCCGATGAGGGTGGGCAGCATATGCCATATGTAGGTAACTGCATGTTATTGTGGTGGAGGATAGTGTTATGTGGTGCGTGTGAGTTGCAGGGATGTTGGGGACTGCACAAACGCCCAGCCCCTGGGCCACTGGAATTAACCAATAAAGGTTAAAATCCCCGACACAGCCGGGAATTGAACTCGGGACCCTCTGAACCGAAGGCCAGTACACTGACCATTCAGCCAACGAGTCGGACAGCTCGGCAATGCATGCCAGTGATGCGCAATACTCCATTTAGTCTCTGCACAGTCCTGTAGAAAAAGTCTTCAGAAACTGCCTTTGGGTCGTCCTATCGAATTTACTTCGGAGAATGACGTAACTGTGTAGGCCACCAATATTTAGAAGGGAGTAGAAAAGAGTTAATGACCAATGGCTACTGAATCTTGAAACAGAATAATTGCCCTTTAACTCGCCGATGTCTACTCTACCTTCCGTAAGGTTATAAAATGTCAACATGTCAGGTTTATTGGCATCACCTGAAGAGAGGTCAATTGTGTCATCTCAATGCAGGGTCAAGAACAATAACACAACCTTGTTCTTTTTGGGGATTATGATAATAAAACCCTTTCCTGGCCAAAACCAAACATACTGCTTTTTTCTGGTCTGTACTTTCTTTCGACAGAGATAGGTGGAATTTCCAGTTTATTTTTCGTGACAGTACAAACCAATGTAAGTCAGTGATTGGTCAGCAGGCTCTGAGCTAGAGGAATGGATGTGAACCAGTTGTCTGTGTTAACATTTCTCCCGCTTTGTGAAACTGGTTCCACCAGCCTCTCAACGACACTTTGAGCACTGTTATTCAATGAAAACTGTCCATCAGGCTGCTTGCCTGAGTATACTTCCATGTTGCAAGTACAATATGTTCTTGCGTATGCAAGGGCGTAGACCTTGATGCCATAATTGGTGCGCATGTTAGTAATATACTGTTGAAATTGACACCGTCTCCAGAACCCCTCAATCAACACATCTATGGCGAACTATTCATTACTTTCGCAGCTGTCTACAAAACCTTCAAATATTTCTCATATCGGTGCAAGTTTATCTTCTTTCCTGGAATGGACGTCATCAAAATGAATAGCTTGCAGAAGGAATTGGAATCTTTTCCGACTGATAGTAGTACAGAATTGTTCTACAACAGTTCCGTCCATTGCCCATAAACCTCTCAAATTAGTGGGGGAAGCTTTTAGTACCCTAGCTAAGTACAACTGTCCGATGACTGCTTTGATCTGGGCCCTATTAGTATCAAAAGCATCCCTGTCCCTTTCATAATTTTCGCTTGCCTGTGCAATCCAACTATTGGTGTACGTAACAATCTGGTCCAGAACACCATGTGGAAAGAAGAGCACCCAGGATTCCAAAGGTGAGGTGACATTTCTGGCTCAGTCCAGGCAGGTGGGTAACAATATTACGCCGTCTGGTACACCCGCGGCAATTGTTTGCAGTGCATGTCCCATACTGCAGTCGTATCTCTTTGGGTATACTGAGGAATACTGAAGTTATTCACATTCATCCCTTCATCTTCCGGGTCAGCAGATTCCTATTCCCGACAACATTCTCTACATCGTCTGCCTCTTCCTAGAATACAACTCTTCGTCACTTTCATTTTCCTCATCATCGAACAGATTTGTTTTCACTGCATCTAGCTCGCTTTCTAATTGTTCATTACGTAACTCCTTTTTCCAACACTTTCAAGCAACCTGAGAACGTTTCTTGTTCAGTTGTCTTGACAACACAAATTATAGCACACGAGCACTCGCGCGTGATCCGAAAGACTACAACATTTGTTACGCGAGAGCGCGCGCATGGTCTAAACCACCACAATCTAATAGTCTTCACTCCAGACAAGACTCCTAGCGACTGCTATAACAGCAGATTTGCTTGATAATACCCCTATCATTGATATCGTGGAGGGGGGAACCAGTCTGCCAGCCGCACAACCAATGGCAGAGTAAAAGAACCAGCATGTGGTCTTTTCCCTGCCGCACGAGTTACCGCGGGTTAACAGCCGTCACACATCCTGGGGCTACCCAAACAATGATGAAAATGGAGAAAAACTGGCTATGTGGTGTGATAGCCAAGACCTATACCTCAGTTTTGATGCTAAAGCAGAGAAAACATTCCATTCTACTACATGGCAATTTTTTTATTTTTTTGCTTTATGTCGCACAGAACAGAGATAGGTCTTATGGCGACAATAGGACGGGAAAGGGTGAGGAGTTGGAAAGAAGCGGCCGTGGCCTTAATAAAGGTACAGCCCCAGCATTTGCCTGGTGAGAAAATGGGAAACCATTTTCAGGGCAACATGGCAATCTGACACCAATCCTGATCTGGTTATTGTTTCCATAGATGAAAGAAAACTCCCTATAGACCATACAAGAAAAGTCCCTCAACATTTTCCAAGAAGCCAACACAGACCCACTCCTATCAGTATAGGTCTTGAAATACCAGTTGTCAGATCCATACATACATCAAGATGGAACTTCAAGAAGACAAACTGGGACCAGTACAGATCAGAAGTAGATAGTAATCTGAGATGGACTCCCAAAAGGGCAGAAAACTACAAGAGGTTTATAGGCATAGGCATTGGTGCAGCTAAGCGAAACATCCCCTGGGGATTCAGGAAATAGTATATTCCATGCTGGGATAAAACTACCTAAAAATGTATGAAAGTTATCAGAAAACAGGTGATCCTGAAATGGGAAAAAGGATATTAGAAGATCTAAGTAAAGGAAGAAAAGAGACATGGAGAAATCTAACTTCTCAGCTAAGCTTTACTCACTCCAACAGTAAAACATGGACACTCGTTAGGAAACTTGACGCTGCTTCAAACATATGCAAAGAGGAGCCAGGAATAACACCAAATGAAATGACACTACACATCAAATCAAGAGCTGACAAAATTCCAGTAGACCCCAATATGAAGAAAAACATTGAGAGAAGAAGAAATTTGACAACAGCCTTCAAAATGACTAGTTTTGCTAATTCATTCAGCCAAGAAGACATTGAAAAAGCCATCAACATGCTTAAAATGAGGAAGGCCGTAGGAGAAGATGGTATTTTCCTCGAATTCATAAGATATCTTGGGAAGCATGGGAAAACATGACTCAAGAATTTCTTCAGTGACATATTAGAGACTGGAATCATTCCCCCCGGAGTTCAAGATGGCTCACACCATGGCAATCCTCAAACCAGGAAAACCAGCAGATGATCCCTCAAACTACTGAGTGTTTGCTACAAATTGTTGGAACGCCTCATCCTCAACCGAATCCTGGTAATAATGAATAACATGACACCAACATACCAGGCGGGTTTCAGAATCAAACGAAGCTGTTGTGAACAAGTATTAGCATTAACATCATATATTGAGGCAGGATTCCAGAAAAAGCTAGAGACATCCGTCGCTTTTGTTGACCTGACAGTGGCATATGATAGAGTTTGGCTGGATGGACTATTATTCAAAATTGAAAAGTATACACGCTGCCAAAAACTTACAGCCTTTCTGAAGAACATGCTGACAAATCGGTACTTCAAGGTCACCATCAACATACACCATACAGTAAAAAATGGACTACCTCAAGGGTCCGTATTAGCCCCACTACTTTTCAACTTTTACACCGGTGACATTCTATTTTGCTGATGACTTGGCCATCACTGTCTAAACTGTCACATTAGAAGAGGGTGAAAGCATTCTCTCCAATGACTTGGAAACCTTGAATGCATACTACACGAAGTGGAGACTAAGTATGCTCATTCCATCTGTGTATCCAAATAGCTCACCAAAAGCTCAACATTGTATTCTGCCAACAAAGAATTAAACATAATTTCAACCCTAAGTACCTTGGTATTACCTTAGACCTTCTTTAACATACACAAAACACATGGAAAACACAAGTCAGAGATGTAAGTCATAAAACAACATCATGAAAGAACTAGCTGGAACTACATGGGGAACTGATGCATCCTCACTACGCATTACTGCCCTCACCATGGTTTATCCAGTGGCTGAATATTGTGCCCCAGTGTGGCAACGTAGCACTTATACTAGGAAGATCGACATCCATTTGAACGAATGTATGAGAATCACAACAGGCACACTAAAATTCACCCCAATCCCATGGCTACATACTATCAGTAACATACCCCTCTGGAACTGTGATGACAAGAAACAACTATACACGAATAGAAAACCCATCCTGATTATACACAGAATCTCCCAATCCATCAGGTCCTTAATGACCTTCTCGTCTTAAATCAGGGAACCCAATATGGCATGACATAACTGGCTTCAATATCCAGGAAAAATGATATAAAAGCTGGAGCTGTGCACGTGTGAAACACCAAGGCATCCATGACCCCACAATTGAACTCCCAGGATCTCACCTGAAGAGACACCAATAGTCTAAACTCAACCGTTTAAGAACAGGCCACGCTAGATGTAATGTCCTGCTACATTAAGTGGGGACTTCGAGAATCCCCTGCCGGTGTTTTTCTTTTGTATACTTGCCATATGATAAATAAATAATAAATAACCGTAAACAGCTTGTGGAACATGTATAATCTCCAATCTCCAGAGCTAAAAGTTGAAGATGACTACTTCAGGAACATTTTTAATGCAGAATTTAACATAAGTTTTGGTACACCAGCAACAGACTGTTGTTCAACTTGTATTCAGATGGAAAAAAAGATCCGCTGTACAACAGAAATACGTGAAAAGTCGGAGTTAGCTGTTCAGCTAAAGGTTCATAAATTGAAGGCCCAACAGTTCTACAAGAGGTTACAGTTGAAAGTCGAAGATGTTTTAATTATCTCGTACGATTGTCAAAAAAATAAAGTTTTGCCCAAATTTCCAGATCAAACAGCTTATTATGCACGTCAGTTATACATTTATAACTTTACTAGCTGCATCAAACCAGTCTATGGACTGATGACTCAAACAACAGCAAAAACTTTACTATCTGCCTGGACTCTTCAAATGATGCACAAACTGCTGAAAACACCTTTATTTACACTTGGCTTGAAAGTGAGCACAATAAGGGCTCAAATGAAATTGCTTCATGTTTATTCATTGCCTGAACAAGATCGATTTGTCCAACGTCCATTAACTTGAACTTTTCTGTGATGGATCTGGTGGCCTAAATAAAAACCAAATTGTTTTGGGAATGTTAAGTAAATTGGCCTACCTCCACCACTGCTTTAAATATAGGAGAAATTGAATGTTTGTAGCCAATTGTTGGCCACTCATTTTTACCGCTAGGTCAAGTGCTTGGCCGACTGGAAAAGAAAATTATGAGCAAGTCCACTACAGTCAATCCAGATGACTAGTTGAAAGCGTACAAATCACAAGGAACCATCATAAAAGTCTCATCTGAAGGAAAATGTCCCGTGTATGATTGGAAAACGGCTGTCAAATCAGTTATGAAATCTCAAGCTTTGTATCATTTTCAGCTTGCTCCCTGCAAGAGGTTTAAACCGACTAAACGTAAAAGATTAGGTACTGTCCTTGTCTAAGGTGAAGTAAATTATTGCCTTGATTTTGACATCCGCAAGTCTTTGAAGTGTGGCATGTTACTCAATTCTCTTCGGCCAATGAAAGTTAATACCAGAGTGGTGACCAAAGCAGCTAAGGAAAAGGATGTTGCCGACTTACTTGTTGCAATTTTTGGAGAAAATTGGGCCTCACTACCAGAACTTTATTATTATAAGAGAGTAGTGAAAGAACCACAGAACAATGTAGTAGATGATCCAATTTCTGACTTCGAGGAAGTTATTGAAAATGAGCCTAGTGGTATTCTTAAAGTCTCTGGTCACCTTACTGTGAATAGGAGATTTATTAGTGTTCATGCATAAGTGTTTAATTTTAAAAATTTTGGGAACAATTATTAGCAATTAAATAATATGCTATAACAGTGTTAATAGAAAGGAGTACCATATTATATGTTTGATTTTAATTTGTATATGAACATAATTTGGATTATTGCATCCATTTTTTGTATGAAAATGTCATAAATGTAGTTTATATTCTATATTCCAATAAAATTAGGAAAAAAACGAAACTATAATTTGCATTCATTTTAAGTGCTTCATTCCTTACTGCTGCAATAAGGGGCAAATCCATCAAAAAGTTGCATAAGGGGATAAGTCCAAAATAATTTTTGATTTTTCAAGAAAAGTACTAATAGTTGATAAACTTAACCATGATAGGTTAATATGGTTGTTTAACCCTTATTGACTAGTCTGAATGTATTACAGAACTATTTAAAATAGTTTTATTTGAATCCACCTTGTCAATACACTTATTAATGAAAGAACACTATTTATTTAACCATACATGTTTCAGGAAGTTGTATTGACAAGCTGGATTCAAATAAAACTATTTGAAATAGTTCTGTAATACATAAAAGTACTAATACACGATTCACAAAATTACATTCCCTGAATGTACGTATCCTAAAGATTTATTTAGGAAGAGAAAATTGTAATGATTAGAGACGATTGTAATGATTCCAAATTCATGTCAGAGGTAGTTTGAGTTTTACCAACATTTTATTCTGAATGACTTGTCCCTGTTTGCAAATGGACGACAGAACACATACAACAAAAAAGACCTGTCAACAGCCATAAAATTAAAGCATTATAAAAAGTCACACAACCAGAAATAACATACGCTAGTGAAACCACTTACAAAACAACTAATACTACAGCAATAGATAGAATACTCAAAATAGAAAGAATAATCAGAACATGTATGAACAAAAATTACCAAGAAAATTGACACTGGGGACTAGTTTCTAATGAAACAGTCTACAAAGAAATAGAACCGGTAATGAGCACTATCATCACAGTAGAGGATTTAAAAAACAAGACCCACAAAATCAAGACACTCAAAAAAATAGGCACCAGACTACAGACCAAGATCAAAAGACAAACTATGGAAAGAGTGATTTCAGACAAGGAGAGAAAATCAAGATCCAAGAGAATGAAGAAGTACTGGGCTGAGATAAAATCGAAAAATCCATTCTATAATTCACTAAAGTGGTCCAATGAAGGCCATAAAATGTAAAATAAAATAAAATTTAAAAAAATAAAGACTAATAGATTATATAATATAAACTTGGCTGGAGTATAAGAAGTTACACAGCATAATGTACAGATACTGAACATCGGCATCACAAACGTCCGGATCTGTGGCTAGTTGGTTAGCAAGCTGGTTTTGTCAATGGGGTGCCGAATTCAATTCCCATCTGGATTAGGGGGTTTCAGCCTTCATTCGTTAATTCCTTGGAGTGCCGTACACTGCACGCAGACTCCCCAGCGCTTAAACAACATTTCTGAAAAACCCAATATTCTATTCGACTTCCTAATTCTTCTTCTCAAAAATGCTACATTTCTAAACCCAAATTCAATTTTCTATGCCTTACACAGTTCCTATCCACGTTTTCTACCTCCAATAACCCATCCTCCTAACCAACCCTAAACTACCCCTCCTTTTCTCCCTATACTTTCCCATCTTCTTTTAACTTCCAGTTCTCTTTTAATCTTCTCTTATCTACTAATCCTGCTCCTTTATTACCTTATCCCATCCTTTCTTATCTTTTCTTTTCACCTCTACTCTCGATTAAAAAAAAATTCTGAATTGAACTGTAGTCTATACTATAATACCACCTACAATTCAGATCATTACAACATTCAAATTTAAACTCATACCTTACACTACCTTGCACTACCTCAAGTACGACCCGAATTCTTATCTTTAAGAAATAACACGCTATACATATACATTTTTCATTTGTTTCCAATATTGCGCTTTTTAACATTTTCCCCCTCACAATTGGTTTTTACGTCAACTGTTCCGCATCTCTAAAGAATCTACAAGATCCTATTAACATTGATATATACTTCAATTATATTAACTTGTACTATATATTTTCGCAACAAGCATTTGCAGGCTTGTTCTTTACGCTATTCACCAAGTTTTATCGGCATTTAAAAGCACAGTGCCGGATATTGCGTATGTTGTGCTGATTTCAGGAGCTAGCATCTTACTTTATTTAAGCGACTTGTCTTCGACTTATAAACAATTTTGGGACTTGAAAATTATTAAATCATGTTGTGACTCACGCCTGGCAGTGTTTGCAAGCTTGTTTAATGAACTGAACTATTCACCTCTACTCGTAAACATTTTAAGGCACAGTGCCGGACATTGTGTGTGTTGTGCTACTCTTCAGGGACTCGTGCCTTGCTACATATAAGTGACTGATCTTCAACTTCTTCTGGTTTTTATGATTTAAAATCGTACATTGCTAACCCCTATTGTCTTATATTGCTTCTTGAATTGCTTTTGTGAAAGACTTATCCTTTAATTCTTTGTTTTCCTATGCATTGTTTTTGTATTTTTAATCAGCTGACGATGACCCAGATTGGTGGTCGAAACCGGTACCGCTTTTAACCACGTAAGAATGTAACACTACATTTCTTATTTACTTGTACTGAATAGGTTGAACCACTTAATTTTTTTATTTCAGTTCAACTGTGATACAGTTCAATACGGAACATTATAAAACTTTTATCTTTAAATTCATGATCACAAGAAAACATTTAGCTGCCATGATGTCTAAAACAGAACTTGTTGGTTTTTCAGACATGATATATCGTATCATGTAATGGGTAAGAACTTGTCAGGTATACGCATCAAATGGAAGATCGATGTTTCATCTTTATATCTTATTACATTCGTAATAGTTCAAGAACTATTCGCTAGAGGGAAGCACAAAACAGAAGCTGCTACGCACGTGCAATGTACGTCACAAAAATGAACAAACTACTAGAAGAAGAAACGTATAAGAAAGTTAGGAATCCCACTAAGAAAATTAATACACAAGTCACTCAACTAGTGAAGAGCTCAACACTTCCAGAACACTTGCAGAAGTCCTTACTAAATGACGTGCCATTAAGACCAATCGTGAGTGCCATTGGTTCTGCGACCCATGAGTTAGCCCGCTATATTTCATCATTGCTACAGCCAGAAACAGGGAAGACAGAACATCACATTAAAGATTCGAAACATTTCTTGCAGAAGTTACGTGATCTACAGGTGGACGAAGGTGACATCCTGGTAAGCTTTGATGTTACGTCACTTTTCACTAATATACCTGTAGAAGAAACACTTGCTTACGTCGGAGAATATCTGTCTGAGGACTTGACCAATCTGGCAGCAGTTTGTTTAAAATCCACTTACTTCTACTACAAAGGGGATTATTACGAACAGACAGAAGGAGCAGCAATGGGTTCACCTTTGTCACCAGTGGCTGCTAATATTTTTATGGAACACTGAATCTACTGCATTAACAACAGCGCCATTGAAACCTAAGTGCTTCTATCGTTACGTGGATGACACATTTTCGGTCTGACCACATGGAAGGGAAACTTTAAATGCATTTTTAGAGCACCTAAATTCCATTAACAGTAAGATCAAGTTCACAATGGAAGTAGAAAATGAAGGTAAATTACCTTTTCTTGATGTGTTAGTATACAAGAAGAACGATGGTACACTACGCCATGCAATGTACAAGAAACCTACACATTCTGAAAGATACCTTCATAAGTCTTCACATCACCACCCCTCCCAAAAAGCAGCTCTCCTTCGAACGTTATATACTAGGGTGAATAATGTTACAGACGATAATAACTGCTCGAGTGCATTGAGAGAACTGACAACATCCATGAAGAAAAACGGCTATACATCAGGAGACATAACGCGAGCTGCGAAGATCAAGGAGCCTAACTTGGATAGTACCAACCAGGACTGCAGCAAAAAGAAAAAAGTATTCCTTCCTTACATGGCAGGTATAACTGACAGAATAGGGTGCATTCTTAAAAAGTACAATATAATTCCAGTTTCCACTGCAGACCGGAAGCTCAAATCCCTGTTTCAACCAGTCAAAGAAAAACCACACCTGGAAACACCGGGCGTATATGAAATTCCATGTGGTTGTGGTTGTTCATATGTTGGCATGACAAAAAGGCTTGTTAGCACCAGGGTGAAAGAGCACATCAGGTCGGTAAAGAATGTCGCTCTTTCATCCTCCACGGAGAACGCTATAAGCCAGTCTGCCATAGCAGAACATTTCTACAGTACAGACCATGAAATCCTCTTTTACCAGGCGAAGGTCATTACGCCTGTAAAAGATTTCTATGCTCGTCTTGTGAGGGAAGCCATAGAGATAGAGCTGCGCCCAAATAACATCAACAGGGAAGGTGGCTTCAAGTTATCAAATACATGGAGACCTGTACTGCAGAAATACATGCATAACACCACCATGGCACAGCGGGACGCACTCAAACTGTCGTCAGAGGGCGGTGAATCAGTAACTTCATTCCCAACCACCACAGCGCAGCGATCCTCGAGTCCAGTTAGTGGGGTAGGCCGTGGATAGTACGGGCATGACTTCCACGTTCCTTGGGAGAATTTCTTTGCTCACTGTCGGAGGCAAAACTTCACATGCCCTGATGAAGGTCAATGCAATTTGGCTGAAAGCTTGGTTTTATTATTAAATATATATATATTGTCCCCTTCAAAAGTGGTAAAAATCATTTAAGGGAGAATATTTTATTTCTACTGTGAATTGGAACATTATTTCGTGAACCAGGAAGGGAGTTTTAACACGTTGAGTCGACTAGAACCAGTTACCAGGTGCATGGAAATCCCAGCTGAGAGCGAGCGAGAGGAAACAAGCAGATACCACTAGCCAGTTGACCTTCAAATCAGCCGTGAGCACCACGTGATCGGGCGAAATATGTGTCTAACACTCGATCAATACTGGCGAAGTTATATGACGTATGACTATGGCAGCCAATCAGGTAATAAATTTTGTGTGAAGTTAATGAAGTGGCCAATCGTGTATAATGAGAAGATGCACCCGTCTTAAGACGGTGAATTATGGATTTTCCTAAGGAAACTTTACCCTGGATTTTCTACCTCTGAACGTGACGAGTGGGGTTTTATTCTGACTTCAACTACAGACGTGAAAAGACGCACTTTGCTCACTGGAGAACTTCGCCTTATTTAGAGCTTCCAACATGTTACAGATAGCAGTTCAGACATTCACAGATTCTATTTACAATTAACTGAAGATATCAAAAGATAAGTTGCTTTTCCATCTCGTCAACCATCGGTGTGTGTGTGTTGGACTTGTCTCAGACTTAAATTTCAGTTTCAGCTTTCGTAAGAACTTCTACAGAGGAGATTATTGGTTCGAGCGCAGGTCAAGATGCCTGTCTTCCTACAATATGAATGGTGTGGTTTCCAGCGCGCCAACGTGTCCTCAATGAACGAGTAGAATGTGAAGCAGCTCAGACGGGCGAGACCAGGATCGATGGTGCGTAACGTGGTAATGCACTAGGTCATCAGCCCAAGTTCTACGATCGACAGTCACCACCAAGTAATATTTAAACATTGTTATTCTTTCTTTCTATTTGTAAAATGTAAAGTGTAATGATATAGCCTCTACTTATTTGCTTAGAAGAATTTCTATTAGTTAGAATTTTTTCCGTCTCTTCTTTCTTGGTGAAGGTAGTTTGAGATGATGAGTGTGTGTATTTTGAACCTATTAGCTTGTTTTTGAGTGAATGTCATCAAGAAATGTTTCAACTGTCCCAAGTTCATTGTGGCAAGAGAAATAAAAGTAACACGACCTCAACGTTAAACTAGGATTATTTGAATAATTTTTATACTTGAATTGAGATCAGATGGGACAGTAATTTCGTGAATTCCATTATATCAGAGTTCATTACTCGATTATACGACGTATGGTTGGATTTCGAGCGCGATAGTCATCTGAGATATTGTCGTGCAGTAGCTTTCGCATGTGTGATCTTGCGCGGCCAGGAATAATAATAATAATAATAAAAATAAATTAACCTAATTATCGCGCAAAGGAACACCTAAGGTCATGAGCATAATAATAATAATAATTGAATAAGATTGATGTGTGCTCATTTTGTATTAATTTAGGCCTGGGAAATGGCAGTATCTGACCGATACATTTATATATTTTTGCTGTGATATTATGATTATTTGACTGGCAGATGGATATTATGGAATTTAGCGGATAAACTGTGCATCCATTATTAAGTCAATTTAAGAAGAAAATGTGTTACCTGACATGATTTCTTCGTTGTGGGCGCAGATTAACTGAGAGCCACAATTTTGCTCATTGTAATTTTACGATCCATATTTGTGACGATGCTCTTCGCTGTGTTTGTGGATTTTTGGCCATTTTTATGTCAACTTCAGTGGTTCACTATTTAACAGAATATAAATCTTTAATGAATTTTATTCGTTTTTAAGGAAGAATAGGGTCTTAACTAGCGAATACATATAAATAAGTATAGGCCATGTCAGTGGATTGAATTCACAAAAATAGAATTTGTAAGCGCGACATAACCAATTCTTATCAATCAATGAGTAAATGTAGGTTGACATAATGTCAAATTCCAAGTTATTGTGTGAAGATCAACTACTGAATAATTATGAAAGGGAATTTATTAACTAGTTTAAAGGCTAAGGAAGACGATTCAACCATAATTTCATGGGAGAAAAATTTTTATTTAATTTTAGAAAGGAGTGAAAATGATCATTTTCAAACTCGATTTAAATGAAGTCCATTGAGGAAGGAAATTTTATTTTCACATCATTTAATTATTAATGGAAGAGGTAATCTCAAATTGATTATTATTAGTTAATTAATTTTTAACTAAAATCTAAAATATTTACAGACTCGGGCATTTGCTGTTCCATTTACCGATGGAGTGTCCATGTTAGTAACGATATAAAAGAAGATGAATAATACGAAAAGTTCCTAGATTTTGTAAATTATTTGTAGAATTTGAGGAGAGCAGTAATTACAATAAATGTGTGAAACCTATTTAGCTTTCTTTCATTTGCCACTAGTTCATCATCTATCCCTGCACAAAAAAAAAAATTCCGCACAGCCGATAAGCGAACGATCTACCCCAGGAGATCCTCGCTCACCGGCCGAGCTGAGCTCGGCATGATGGGTTCAATATAGTGGCTTTAATCCAGTTCATTTATTTCTTTATGTTAATACAATGAGCCATGAAAACCTACGTTCATTAATTACAAAAGAATTTGACGGATCAGTTCAAAAACATCACAATGGAAAACATGGAGAAGTACTCGGCAACACAATGTGCATCACCATAAAAAAAGGTACTGTATTTAATTTTCTTACTTAATAGGGGGTTTAAAGATAGATTCTATATTAATTTTACTTAGTAACTTTCCTTTTCCATTTTCAGGGCATGAGGGCAATGGGAAATTAGTTACAAGAACTTGCACAATACACTTCACTATGTACAGTGCATAACATTCTTTTTAAATATTTTGTATTTTGATATGCCTTTAATTTGATTATTTATTAATTATACTTACTTTCAAAATTAGAAAAGAGTAGACTACATGAATTATCAAAAGCAACAACGATAACTTTTCGTAATATATGGAGGTAGTTAAAACAATTTTACTGTCTCATAACTGTGAGTCATAATAAAAGGAATATAAGAAATTTTTTTGAAAAATGAATGCATTAATACAAGTACATATTTTGTGAAAATTACATATTTCACAGATATTAACTACATTTTTTAGTTACATAATTTGCACTTTGACAACTACCACCATCATCATGTCCGGCTTCATGGCTAAATGGTTAGCGTGCTGGCCTTTGGTCACAGGGGACCCGGGTTTGATTCCCGGCAGGGTCAGGGAATTTTAACCATAATTGGTTAATTCCCCTGGCTTGGGGACAGGGTGTATATGTCATCTTCATCATCATTTCAACCTCATCACAACGCGCAGGTCGCCTAGGGGCGTCAAATCAAAAGACCTGCACCTGGTGAGCCAAAGTCCTCGGACACATCCCGGCACTAAAAGCCACACACCATTTCATTTCATCATCATCGTCATCATAGAACTCCTCCAGCGTGCTGGGTAGGGTAATGTTGAACGACCCTCTGCCATCGTTGTCTGGCCAGAAATGCCTTCTCTCCCACCACTGACTCCCAGTTTCCTCCTCTTCTCTCCACATCATCTCTCTGTTGGTGTAGCCATCTCTTCCTAGGTCTTCCCACTGGCCTTCTCCCTTCAACTGTTCTTTCTAGACATGCATGTGATGTTCTTGTGCCAGCCATTCGCTTTACATGTCCAAACCATGTTAGTCTCAAAGTCCATAGCTTCTCTTCTAGAGAGTCCACTTCCAGTTCCCTCTAGATGTCATCGTTCCTTACATGCTCATTGTGTGTTATCTTGGAGAGTACTTCTTAAGAACTTCATTTCACGTGCTTACAATTTACTAACTTCTCTCTCTTTCAGTGTACGTGTTCCTAGACTGTGTGTGAGAATGGGCACAAAGTATGACTTACACAGAGTCATCTTGGTTCTCATCGGCACTTTGTTATCCCAAAGTAGATGTCTTACGAGGTTGTAGAAGTTTGAAATGTTAGACACTCCGATTAGTGTACTATTTCTAGTTACGTGAATGATGTGAGATATCACTGTAATATTTGTCACAAATGGAAGATAGTAATTGCTTTTACTCAAATAAAGTCTCAAATCCCAGGATGATTAAGAAATACAAAATATTTTATTTTAGAGAATACATACTTCACTGCCATACAACAACTATTTCTGCTATGTCGCAGCGCTTCTGTAAGTGTTTTGTTTGTCTAACACTTTTGTCTGTGATGTCTTTGCTCACTGAAGTTCTTTGGTGTCGTTTTATTGATTTTTCTCATTCAATGTAATTTGATGGGCTGTCACTTCATGTGCATTAACTGATTCATTAAACGATTTATTGGTCCAGGGATCACGCTATTTTCCTTTTAAAATATATATTGGCCCAGGGATCATGCTATTTTTCAACAAAATACCCGCACTCCCATTCGCTAGAAAGAGAGCTCGTTGGTGCCAGCCCTGGACCTCAAGAAAGAAAACAAATGACGGCGTGAGCAGCGGAATGCAAGACATATGGCCAAAAAATAACAAAAATCGCAGACATAGCACTCCGATTCATCGGTGCCAGCCCTGGACCTCAAGATAATCATAATTTCATAAATTACAGCATCTAAGAAATTTTTGGATAAACTAAAAATAAAAACTTTCATAATCAGTATGAAGTACTGTATAATCTCAGCCGGACACTACTTCACGACATCGCTATCGCCGCAATACGAGGTTCAGTGACCATACTCCGTAATCATCTATGTAACATCTGAAGAACCGTATTGCAGATTTATTCCTGAGCCTTGTGGTGATTTTTCTACCTGGCCCACTAGCAAAGTCAACAGTAACTTAGAAGACAAAATACTGTGTAGTCGACATACTTTGTCCTTGTGGCAGCCTCCGCATGGGGGAAGTTGTAATAATAATAAAAATAAAATATGAACGTTCCCGAGGAAGGACGAAGCAACAACTATCCCAGCCTATAAACACACGCAGAATAAAATAAGTTTTACGAATTATTTTTAAAATTAATTATGTTTTTACTGTCTTGTAGCGAGTTGTTGATTGTGTTGTTTAATAAGGAATAGGACGTTATATCTTCGAGAAGTGTTTTAAATATGTAGTTTTAATGCGAGTGTATTAACAGTGATGTTTTAAGGAAGGTTACAGGTAGTCTTCCAAAATATTTAAACACATCCAAGTATAGGGAAAGATGCGTATGTCAATGAAGGGTTATGCTAACAGTATTTCAGTTTATTCTCAAAGAGCTATACCAAAGATAGTGTGTTTTGATGAACGTGAATTACGATATTGGTGCATATCATGTTATAGGTTACCGAGGTCATGAATATCGACACTTATTGCCAAACGTGTCAATAGAGGTTAAATATGGCAATGTTTTGACAAGAAAAGTACATATTGCTAGGAATATGGTAGTTGTTGATTCATAAAAATAATATTAATTTTACTGAGTTGAGAAGTTATGAGAGTTGAGCGTTACATTGAATTGATTAAAAAATATTTGCATATGCGGCGATATAAAGATATGATGAAAATATGAGGTAGGCCTAAGGAATGGGAGATTAATGAATAATATATATTCTCGGATAATATAGTTGAGGAATTATGATAAATATGACTACGTATGAGGAAAGAATTTTATGTAAGGTTAATTAATGAAAGATTAAGAAACGCAAATATGGATCAAGGTTATAATAGATGCTAGTAATGATGTGAAATATGGAATAACCCATGAGTTTATGGCAATTTGATAATGGACTTACATGTTAATAATAGATTATGGCCATCAAAAATAATTTCAAATAACCTATAATTTTCTGATGGCAACTACAACAGAATTTCATGTGTTATATCATATGATTGAATTTTATGAAGTTATATGACTTAAATACAACCTATTAACAAATTGTTGAAGCTATCTAGGAAAATTTTACCTATTTCTTAGGGAATATTTTGAGTATATCTAGTCATGATTAATAATATTTTTTCAAATATTATGATAGGTAGTCGTTGAAAGCTACAGTAATGAAACATATCTTACTCTGCGTATGTTTAATCAAATAATTTAATCGCATACATCAAAGACGAATGATATATTTTCTCTTAAAAAACATTATTGGTAATGAGTTTATGGCAATTTGATAATGGACTTACATGTTAATAATAGATTATGGCCATCAAAAATAATTTCAAATAACCTATAATTTTCTGATGGCAACTACAACAGAATTTCATGTGTTATATCATATGATTGAATTTTATGAAGTTATATGACTTAAATACAACCTATTAACAAATTGTTGAAGCTATCTAGGAAAATTTTACCTATTTCTTAGGGAATATTTTGAGTATATCTAGTCATGATTAATAATATTTTTTCAAATATTATGATAGGTAGTCGTTGAAAGCTACAGTAATGAAACATATCTTACTCTGCGTATGTTTAATCAAATAATTTAATCGCATACATCAAAGACGAATGATATATTTTCTCTTAAAAAACATTATTGGTAATCCTTAAGAATTTTATTATCCTAAAGAATTTTATTTTATTCTTATTGTATAATTTCTATACTTTCAAAATGTTAATTGAATTGTTTATTTTTTTAATGTTAACATAAAGAATTCTTGAATTTTTATCCTTCAATAAGAGGCATAGGAGATGTGAATTTTAATGTATGCGAGGTCAGGATAATTTTCTTTACGTAATTTCAATCCAAATAGACTTCAAGGAGAGGAAGAGGAAGACAAGACCTTGGAAGATAAAAGTATATTTTATGACTGCGGACTAAAAAGTCAAGATCAAGAGAATAATTACAAAACAATACTTTCAAAGAAATATCAATGTAAATACTAAAAATATTGGCACGATGGATTTAACTTATCTGAAGTATACTATATTATTCTGAATAAATATTAGTAATTAAGATTTTCATTCATCATTATTATTATTTATAGATTATAGAATTAATATAAGATAATCTCGTAATCTCGTAATTGATGAGTAAATGAATTTACAGTTGGTTCATTATAACACAATGGTCCGTTAAATTAAGATATCGCGAATGAAGGAGAGATAAAGGGTAATTCTCAGTCAAAGTCACGTAAAAAAAAAAAGTCTTGTGTATAACATAATCCCTGAGATGTTCTCCGACGTTAGCTGCGGATTTTCTTGAATGCCAACATGGACTAAGTGGAAGAAAGAGAAGATGCCCAGCATGGTTGTAAAAGTAAGTGTTGGAGCAAATAATAATAATAATAATAATAATAATAATAATAATAATAATAATAATAATAATAATAATAATAATAATAATAATAATAATAATAATAATAATAATAATAATAATAATAATAATAATAATAATAATAATAATAATAATAATAATAATAATAATAATAATAATAATAATAATAATAATAATAATAATAATAATAATAATAATAATAATAATAATAATAATAATAATAATAATAATAATAATAATAATAATAATAATAATAATAATAATAATAATAATAATAATAATAATAATAATAATAATAATAATAATAATAATAATAATAATAATAATAATAATAATAATAATAATAATAATAATAATAATAATAATAATAATAATAATAATAATAATAATAATAATAATAATAATAATAATAATAATAATAATAATAATAATAATAATAATAATAATAATAATAATAATAATAATAATAATAATAATAATAATAATAATAATAATAATAATAATAATAATAATAATAATAATAATAATAATAATAATAATAATAATAATAATAATAATAATAATAATAATAATAATAATAATAATAATAATAATAATAATAATAATAATAATAATAATAATAATAATAATAATAATAATAATAATAATAATAATAATAATAATAATAATAATAATAATAATAATAATAATAATAATAATAATAATAATATGCAGCTAATCCATCAAGCATGCAACGCCTCAATGCCCCGAAGGAGACCGGCGAAATAGCAAGCGCCCAGCGTACTGGTGGACCGAAGAGATTGCTGAACTGAGAAAGAATTGTCTGCGACTTCGACGCAGGGCTCAGAGGATGAGAGGCAGTCAAGAGAATACCTCAGTCACAGCGGAGTACAAGTCAGCGAAGAAGGAACTCCGTAATGCAATCAGAAAAAGTAAAGCCGATAAATGGTGAGTAGAAGATGATCCATGGGGACAAGGTTATAAGATTGTAATGAAGAAACTCGGGACATTTTCAACCCCGAGTGCGGATCCGCAAACAATTAAACAAATTGTGGATACACTATTCCCAGACCATCCAGAGAGGATTGACTGTGATGACGAAAAAGAACTGGATGATATACCCCTCTTCACTGTAGAAGAGCTGAATAGAGCTATTAGCTCTCTTAGAAACAAGAAAACTTCAGGACCAGATGGTATACCTACAGAAGTGTTAATAATAGCAGAACTATGTCCAGAACTGTTGCTGAATATGTACAATCATTGCCTGTAAACTGGTGTTTTTCGTCCCGATGAAAAATGGCTCGTTTGGTTCTGATCAGCAAAGGAAAACTTGGCGGTTATAGACCTTTATGTATGCTGGATACAGCCAGAAAAGGCCTGGAGAAACTTCTGCAGCCCAGAATCCTCTCAGCAGTTGAACTAGCAGGGGATCTATCTGTTCGCCAACATGGATTTCGGAGAGGACACTCGACGCTAGATGCAGTGTGGGAGGTGGTGAATACAGCAGAAAGGGCACAAATGGGCAACCATCATTCCCGTAAATTGACACTTCTTGTGACCCTGGATGTGAAGAATGCCTTCAATTCGGCAAGATGGAGCGACATGTTGGTAGCTCTTGAGGAAACTTTCAAGCTACCACAATATCTTATGCGCATAATGAGAGATTACTTCAAAGATCACACTCTGTTGTATGATACGGAAGATGGAGAAAAGACAAAACGCCTGACAGCTGGTGCAGCGCAGGGATCGATCCTTGATCCAGATCTTTGGAACATAATGTATGATGGCTTGTTACGTTTTGGAGATGCCAGAGGACACGAAGCTTGTGGGCTACGCTGATGATGTGGCCGCCTTGATAGTAGCTCGTAATGTTGAAATGGCTCAAATCAAACTGAACCAGGTGATGCGGCGCATAAAAGAATGGATGATAAACCACAGTCTGACATTAGCCGAACACAAAACGGAGATAGTTCTTCTGACGAGGAAAAGGATCGAAACTCTTGTATCAATGACTGTTGGAGAGTTAGTGATTGAAACATCTGCGAGCACAAAATATCTAGGAGTGACACTTGACTCCAAGCTCACATTCTGGAATCATATTCAGAGAGCGACAGACAAGGCAGTAAAATACATGACTGCACTTAGCAGACTAATGGGAAATATTAAAGGTCCGAAATCCAGCAAACGACGTCTTCTCACGTCGACGGTTCAGTCAGTGCTCTTACACGGCTCTGAAATCTGGGCTGAATCCTCGAGATTCGCTTGGTATCGGAGAAGAGTAGCTGCCGTACAACGGAGAGCGGCTTTACGTATTGCATGCGCATACCGCACGGTCTCCGAACCTGCAATCCTCACGGTGGCAGCAATAGCCCCAATAGACCTACTTGCATTGGAGCGACATGAAATCTGGTGAACCCAAGGAAAGCTGGGAAAGAAATGTGCAAAGAAGCGTGCCTTCAGTCAACGGATGAGGCGATGGCAACTCAGATGGGAAAGTGACCCTCAAGGCAAATGGACCAAGCGACTGATACCACGCTTGGATATCTGGGTTGAAAGGGCCCATGGTGAAGTAAATTACTACCTCACGCAGCTTCTAACAGGGCATGGATATTTCCGGAAATTCCTGCATAAAGTGGGCAGAGCGAATGACGCAGCATGCATATACTGTGATGACATTGACGACGTATTTCACACCTTTTTTTATAATAATAATAATAATAATAATATAATAATAATAATAATAATAATAATAATAATAATAATAATAATAATAATAATATAATAATAATAATAATAATAATAATAGTAATAATATATTATATTTGCCTTGCTTGTCCTATGATTTCCATACTTGTCTCAAAATGTGCTGATATCTAACTATTTAATTGCCTGTTATATATGCAACAACCTATACTATATTTCCAAATTTTAAACACATCTATTGTGAAAAAAATGTGGTTCAATTATATCCTATACTAACAGAGAGTTGAGAAAAAAGCAGTTCTTAAAAACATTTCCTAGCTTAGTCCAGTGGTATTTGAAGGTGCTCAAATATCAGCTGAGTCAGTAGATTTACTAATACACAAAAGAATTCCTGCAGGACAAAATTCCAGAGCCTCTGTGTCTCTAAAAAATGTAAAAGTAGTTAGTGGGACATAAAACCATTAACATTCTCTACTTACCAATAATGGACTTGCATTTGGGATTGATGATACCACTGGGTAGTAAATGAAAATCATATTCACGATCCTCCACTACCACTGTATGCCCTGCATTGTTTCCTCCCTGAAAAGTAAAATCACAAATATTATTACCAGTTTTTAAATATAGTAGATCACGATGTGTTCTTGTTGAAAGAAGGGAAACATAGGAAATAGAGGTAAAATAAAACTCTAAAAAGCGAATAGACCAGGCTTAAGGCTAATAAAATGACCTCTTCAAGCTGCCTTGATCACAAAAAGTAAACAAATAAAACAAGGTGAAGTAAATGGTAACAAATGTGAAGTAAGCTTATGGTTTTACACAACTACGGTTACGGTATTGATAGTGTTCATAGCAATGAGACATGTGGTTTGTTCTTATTTTTAACATGGAATCCAAAGCACAGGGACACGGCATTTCATTCGTACATTCTCTTGTATTGACCAGGATTTGAACTACAGACACCTAGGTGATATGACAGTGATGACATCACTCTGATGACATGTCACAAAAAAAGAAAAAGAAATATAAAGAAAAAAAGCTGAATTTGAAAGAGACTATGCAAGAGAATGTTAAACTAAATGTTAGCAGAATTTTAGGAAAAGCATTTTCAGAAATACAATGAAAACTAGATATCATGCTAAACTAAAGAAGATATAAACAAAGCACTGACTTTGAACTTTATTGAAGAAAATCGCTTGTAATCTCACGAAAGTGTCAGGGCACTCTTACCTGACCTCTCATCTTTAAGAGGAGAGTTTCAAACTCTTTACAGTGTTACTCAGGAATTTTAGCAGGTGTCTTGGAAGAATTAATGACAACTTAGGCAAATGCTTACATTCCATGGAGGTATCCAGTGTGTGCTAGGCTTTAAAAATTTTAATATTGATTCTCTTACCGGCTATGGTCAAAAAGAGCAGAATTGTTTATCCTAACAGTCAGGTACAGGTTGTGATGGTGCATGGATTTTGTGCAACCTAGAAACAGCCTCTATTTTATGATTTTCATGCTTGTCACATTGGCTAGAGAATAGTGTGCTAGTAATGGTTTGAATAAGTGTTTCTGTGCTCTGGTGGCAATGATATGGGTAGTTTATTACTAGCAGTTGGCAATATGATAGGTAATAAATCAACTTTGAACACACTGGTGTCATTATGTTACATCCAATTCATTTTCAAGAATCTTATTATTCTTGCCAATTAATAAATGTTGGGCTGTCATGTTAGGTAACTCTTCTACCTTGCTACCATTAAATTCAGCTGAAAGGTGTGATAGTACATATATCACACCCTCTCACTGTATTCAGAAGTAGGAGCTATTGTCATTATTCGTATTATTTATTGTTATCTTCATTATTTCATTTGCATATTTATTCTTAACATTGTACGCTGGAAGGTCTCTATATATGATATGAATAATACGTTCTGTATAAACGGATGAGAAAACAGTGCTATTTACAACTCAGAAACTTTGCACGAGTCATGGAACATCTCAGAGTCTGATGACGTGGCCTGGTTGTTATTGTCATGGGATCTGAAGTGATGCACGGCGTGGTCTTGGTACGGCAAGTGGATCTTCTATTCGTGAATGGATGGCCAGGATCAGTCTCGACCAGGGGTTTACAAATGGCGGCCTGCGGGCCTCATGTGGCTCGCGAAGCCATATAATGCGGCCCGCGAGAGCATTTTAATAAATAATGTGAAGAATAGTTACAAAATAATATTTTATAGGTCGTTCAAAAATGTATTAATTTTTATATTTGTTATAGACCCAAGTTCGAACTAGTTCATTCTTTAATATTATTTCCTCTTCTTAGAAATTCACTTGATCTGAATGGATTATTTTTCATTTTAAAAAAATTTAAAATCCAAATTTCAGATAATAATGATTGGTTTTTACGTCCCACTAACTTACTTTTGATGTTTTTCGGAGACGCCGAGGTCCCGGAATTTTAATACTAATATAAATTTACTCATTCGGAACAAATATTTCAGATTCCCTATGGGAATCAACATCTATATCATCCCAGAATTTTGTCGCGCAGAAGATTTTAAATGCCAGTAAATCAATCGACACAAGGCTGACGTATCTGAGCACCTTCGGAATGATCTAACATCGAACCTACCTACTTCAGAAGGCCAGCGCCGCAACCATCTGAGCCACTCAGCCCGGCTCCAAATTTCACTCTTTTATGCAATTGTAATGTTTTACCTACGTAATTAAAACTATTAAAACCTTTATTTCAATTGAATTATGCATATTTTTTCATAATGGTACTTCTGTAGGCCTACTATATGCAGAATTTTACAAAAATTGGCCTATTATTCAAATGCGGCCCGCGAACTTGACTAATGTTTCCAATATGGCCCTCGAGCCCTTACAAATTGGAATCCCCTGGTCTACACATATCATGTGAGAGTAGAGGGAAGCCGAGGTCTATTTAGGCATGTGAGAAAATGGCAGAGAGGACTTGACTGAAAACAGCAGAAGAGAGGAGATGTAACATGCGGAACGTGGTCTTATTATGTTTGTGAAATGTGATGTGTGGTACTGACCTACAAACTGTGTAGTGCTTAGGCACTTTGTATTTTATCACTTGTGGCGGCTTGGTGTGATGTTTAAAATAACTTGTGTAATATTCTCTTGTAGTTCTTCTCCTCTGTCAGGGTTTTTCACATACACTTTCCCCTTCCGCATCCCACACAGGTAACAAACACAGAGATTTAAATCAGGAGATCTAGGGAGATAATTAACACATTGGCGACTACGAGACCCGCCAGCAGCTCACGCCAACTATTTACTTCTGGATGGTGAGACCCGCCGGCGGTTTCGTGACACAATATATGTATTGGAGCCGTATCGTGCGCCGTTCACAGATTATGCTTTCGTCCTTTCTGGTTTGTCTCTACATAAGGCAAACTAACTTCGTATACAGTGGGACATGCAGGGAGTACATAGGAGCTAGGATAATTAAGAAATAATTCAATATGCTTGTTCCATTACTTAAATCATTTTCTATGAAGAAAATATCTACAAATATAAGAATAGAGACATTCAGGTTAACTCTGTTCAGAAAATCATAACTATCAGTTGTATTGGAGTTTAATATTTAACAGCATAGTTATTATTAATAATAATAAAATATAAAGAAAATTATATCGTACACATGGTTTATTAAAACAGTTAATATTTTATTAAACTAATACAATGATGGCAAAAAAAGGGAATGAGTGTAACAATGTGAGATACCACTTCAGTGTTGCTTATGGAAACAAAGCAAGCACAACGATGGCTTCTTGAGACAGTCCTCACAGTACGTGGACACTTTCTTGTTGTGCTTCTGAGCATAAGTTCTGTCATGGATATTCACTAGTTCTGCGTAACAACTGACGCAACATTTACGTACGTTTCTATTTCGGCCATCCTTTTCTTCTGTTTCCTTCAAAATATGATTGCGTTTGGGAGAAGTGGAGAGAGTAGTTGCTGTTCTTATACCGTTCCCCAAAATTCCAACGACCAACTCCTCTCTAAATTTTCCAATTTCCAATTTCTTCCCCATTACTTCATTATGTAAAATGAGCGCATTCACAATAGCCGTTCCAAGTAGAAGCTCCAGCGCAACTTTATGATATCACCTAATTGTTCTGCATAAAGACCGCCAATTTCAGTGAGGTCGTTGGCGGGTCACAGAGTGCGCGCGAACCCTGTGCGTTACTTGTGGATGATGAGACTCACCGGGTGGTCTCAGCACACAGAGTACACAGTGCACCCTAATGCCTATAGGCCGTACTTAAGATATGTAATAGTATGTAACATATCCATTAGAGTTCACGTATCTCTGATTTTTCACTTTGTTCCTATTGAATAAACTCGGAAAACAATACGCCGTCGTCAACGTGTTAACAACACGATCTTCGAAAACTTCCCATATTACCTCCATAGACCAATTAGCAGTATGTGCCGTCGCATTACCTTGCATGAGGTAACCATTACTCCTTTCTTCTTCTGTCAGCTCTTGAAAGAATGGTCTGAGAATGAGGTCTATATATCAATCAGCATTTATTGTTTCATGGAAAAATATAGGCCCTATAATTCTGCGAGCACTTATTGCACACCAAACTCCTACTTTTACATCATGAAGTGGACGGACATGCAACTGGTGGGGATTTTCTGCACACCAGTAGCGATTGTTTTGACTGTCTATTGCACCCGACAGGGGCATGATCCAAGGACCTCTGATTAAGACTCATCATCTAAATTGCAGACGCAATGCTATTTTGAGGAAAGAAATCTTGAAATTAAAAAATATCAACATCATTGAGACAGATGAAATAAGTCTTTAAAATTTATTATATAAAATTTCATTATTTGCGATCCATTGCGCAACATCTTCCTTTGCCCAGCGGTGAGCCCGCGGAAGAGAGAAGCCTATGAAGTCATGGGTGGGGCTGCATCGGTGGTTCACCGTGGCGCAACTTGGGAAAAGTCATCCCCACCTCACGTTCAAGAAAGTGAGGAGAGGCAAACTTTTTGGAAGCGAAATATGGGAGCCATCTTTAAATCAGCTTGACCAACTTGATTGTCAACGATGTGAAAATTAATAAAATCTAAATTTTGGCGTCGCTTTTCGATTTAGAAGAGATAGTTATAATTGGGGCATTTATTTAGTGTGTGTAATGTCCTCTTGGTTGATAACTTACGGATGGAGAAAGAATACTTCGCTATATCTGCGTGGAAAAATACCAGGGGCCACCTGGTTAGTGTCAAGACACCTCATTGATGCGGGGATTTACCCCAGAGTGGAGAGGGAACGAGGAAAAACTTTAATTACAGGAGATCCTACGAAAAATAATCGCACGGATGTGTCTCATTCACATCAGGTGGATACTGGTCACCTAATGGTCGCACTATTTGACCTCTACTGGGCCGCAGATAGGCCATCTGAATATTTTAAGTGGGGCGAACCTCATTCTGGTAAAAAGCACTGCCAAGGGTGCAGCCTCTAATTCGGAACTTTCAGCTCACGGAGGGCGAAGCTATGTTTAGCTCAGCTCTTAGTAATTCTTTGTTTAGTGATTTGAAATCTAAAATTCAAACGCAGGAGAGTAATTTGTGTGAATAGTACATAGTGTTTACATACGTGACGCTAATAATTAAATATTTAAACTGCGTTGAATTGCGGACACTTACTCCAACTTGCAAAATTATTATTATTATTATTATTATCATTACTACACCAAGATCGTGACGGGTAGTAATAAATGAACAGTGGCTGAGAGGTACAGGGTAATTCGATACTGAACCGCGGACTACAAGGTACCAATCAGAGATCGTGGCCGGACGCCCGCACGGAACGTAATCGAACGTATTGTGGAAATAAACCGGTGAGGTGTTCTGTGCCTAGGAAACTGCAAGTGACATTATCGATCAAGGACCATGGACCTCCGTCTTGATGGTGAAATGGAGTTACCAGTAATCGCCTTGGTGCTGATAGAGCCGTGCTAAAACCCGTTATGGACCACCCCAGCAGACCGAGATGTCATCAGAGGATAGAGGATGAGTACTTTTCTAATTAAATGGCATGACTAGAAGGGGCGGGAATTATTTGTCATAAACTGTACCTATAATGTTATGGATACAACCTTATTTGAATGTAGAAGTGCCAAAGATGAGCACGTAGTTTTTTCCTTATTAAGAACAGCTGTGTGATTTTAATTGAAAAGAGGGGAAATTTTGATTCTGAGAAATTTGTATACGGGAGAAGATACATTTATTTACATAATTTGGGAAACCTGTAGTTAGTTAATGCCTCATAAGACCAGTAGTTTAGTAGATTCAGGGATTGATAATTTATAATAGGTTGTAGTTAATCCAGTATTGATAATTGCACGAGTGGTAAGTGGTAAGTACTGTAAGTTAAGCTACGTGAGAAGTTCCAGAATTCCGAGAGATGCTCACAGGACTGATACCCCAACGCTTCCTTTGAAATATTTAGCTAGGGAGTGTTTCAATTTAAGTTGGGTCGTTTTGATCAGTTTAATTATAATTTAATTATGATTTAATTATGAGTTATTACCGTGTGACTATTTAATTATGAGTTAATTGTGATTTAATTAAGAGTTAATTACCATGTGACTATTTAATTATGAGTTGATTACCGTGTGACAATTTAATTATGGTTTAATTATCGTGTGACTATTTAATTACAGTTTAATTATGAGGAAGTTACCGTGTGATGATTTAATGTGATTTAATTACCTGGTATGACCTAATTTCGATCTGATCACCAGGTGCAGCATGTGTGAGGTAAATCACATAAGAAAGTCAGTGGACAGCTGAAACCAATAATAATAATAATAATAATAATAATAATAATAATAATAATAATAATAATAACAATGATGATAATAATTATACGAATATTAGTGTTATAAAACGGTGTCGTGATGTGAGATAGGTGTGACATTTGAAGTCCTATTGCACTCATTTTTTGCCAGTAGTCTCCCATGATTCACACTATCAACTGCCTTAGGTCAATCGTGATACAATCCATTCACTGTCGGATTAAGGTGTTTGGGGGCCCTGGGCTAATTAAAAATGTGGGGCCCTCTTCGTAACATCACGTAAGACTAGCATACTGAAGTCGTTATAGAACTACTTAAATTGATGAATAGGGAAGTGTTGAAACAGACTACAATTTTTCTTTATTTTTCATTTTAATATTTCATAACGCCAAAACATATTTTACATTTGTCTCATCATCACTATCAAATCGACATACAAAACAGAACTTACGTTTTCTGGCATCACTAGGATACTTTTTATCCATTTTACAAGAACATTACAGTTATAACTTACGAATGGTTCAATAATCAGAGGTAAACTGGAAGTTATCTTCCTGATGCAAAGATATAGCATGCGCATTCCACCATGGTTACCCTGGCCCCTCCCGCTCATTCCCTAGTCCTCTTCCCCCCTTCCCCCTCTGCCCGTACTCGCAAGCTGCCATACTAAATTTTCGTCAACAATAACCTTTACAATAATTACAGTGCGTAAGTAGCAAGGATTCATGTCTCTGGACGGTAACTGATTCTAGCAGTGATAAAATACTAACGCGGACAGCTGATAAGAAGGAAGAGTGCGTGTTCGATATTTTGCGAGCGTAAATATACATATACATGCACGGAGGTGAAGCAGCAGCCCTTTTTTTATTTTATGTTCGGCACGCGGGGCTGCAGCCCCTTTAGCACCCCCCCCCCTCCTTAATCCGGCCCTGAATCAATTTGATCTCCTGAATCCAAGATATCAGCTCTCTCTTTCTGGAATTCTACAAGTTGAGCTTCAGCGGAATAACCTTTCCTAAAACCGAACTGCCTTCTATCGAACCAGATATTAATTTCGCAAACATGTCTAAAATAGCCTAATCAGAAAGAATGCTTTCCCAAAGTTTACAAGCAATGCATGTCAAACTGACTGGCCTGTAATTTTCAGCTTTATGGCTATCACCCTTTCCTTTATACACAGGGGCTACTATAGCAACTCTCCATTCATTTGGTATAGCTCCTTCATGCAAAAAATAATCAAATAAGTACTTCAGATATGGTACTATATCCCAACCCTCTTTAGTATATCCACCGAAATCTTGTCAATTCCAGCCACTTTTCTAGTTTTCAACTTTTGTATCTTATAATAAATGTCGTTATCATAGGTAATACTTAATACTTCTTTAGTACTAGTGACCTCCTCTAACTGGACATTATCCTTGTAACCAACAATCTTTAACTACTGCTGACTGAATACTTCTGCCTTTTGAAGATCCTTGCATACACACCCCCCTTACTCATTAATGGTTCCTGTAATGTCCTTCTTGGAACCTGTTTATGCCTTAAAGCACCTATACATACCCTTCCATTCTTCACTAAAATTTGTATGACTGCCAATTATGCTTGCAATCATGTTATCCTTAGCCGACTTCTTTGCTAGATTCAATTTCCTAAAAGTTCCTTCAATTTCTCCTTACTTGCACAGCCATTTCTAATTATTTCTTTCCAATCTGCACCTCGTTCTTGGTCTCTTTACTTCTCTGTTATATTATAGTTGGTCTTTACCATTCTTTACCACCTTGAAAGGTACAAACCTGTTTTCACATTCCTGAACAATTGCTTTAAACCCATCCCAAAGTCTGTTCACATTTTTATTTACCGTATTCCACCAATCATAGTTACTTCTTTTAAACTCCCTCATACCTGTTTTATCAGCCATATGGTACTGCCTAATAGTCCTACTTTTAAGACCTTCCTTTTTATTATGTTTATTCCTAACTACAACAAAAACATAATTTCATCACACAAAAAATGCAAGCAGACTACACCATTGTATTTTGAAATTATTTTACTAGGTATCTAATATAATTTAATTATTATTTGACTAATACAAATTATCTGCACACAAATACTGGTTATTAATTCAGTCTATTGTTTGGCATTCCAAGTTCTGTGTTCTTTTCTTCAAGGAAAATAACACTTCATGGTATGTGGAACTTTAAGGCTGCAACATCTGAAGAACAAAAAAAAGAAAATTTTGCCGTTAGGTACTTGAATTCTTTATCGGATTAGAGGTAATAAGAAAAATGTGCACTTAAAATACTTGACAGGCTATACAGGCTTACCTCACTCCGCGTTACAGTAGACTGACCATTCGTAGATTCTTACAGGAAAAAGAACGACGATTGTTGACCAGCACGTTTCTTTTTTACTTTAAAAAGCTCCATTCAACGTCTACAGATGCTATTGGAGCATACTTTTAGTACACTAAATCACTGGATGTAAGTTGTTCTTCAATGCCAATAATGCTGAAATCTTCACCCGCCAAAATCTGAGACGGAGCACAAAATATTAAAACCTGAGTTCTTGTCAAGAACACATTTAAGTTTGTCTGACACTGCCATACCAGAATTGCCACAAATGTATTTTAATTCATCTGTGGCTGTTCTTGCTAAACTGATAATTTTTCTTACAGCCACAACTCTCTCCTGAAGACTTGTAATATTTCACGACAAGGAACTGAAATTTGCTTTGATGCACGCTAGTTTTCTCTCCTTTTGCGTATCCAAAAGCAATTCTTGAACCATCTGAATGGCCTTGGCATCTTGTACGTTGAAAGAATCAATTACATGCTTCACTCTCTGAAAGTGGTCACAACAGTAAATGCAGGCATCAATCCACGTACCCCACTGTGTAATGCAAGGCTGCGGTGGTAATAGTATGTTGGGTGCTTGGGATCTGAAAAGTTCCCTGCGTGATGGGGCCTTAGTAAATACCTTCTTAGTTAGGGACACAAGCTTGTCAACTTCAGGGAAATTTTATCTGACTTCTTTGGCCACCCTGTGAAAAGCATGAGCTAGGCAGGTAACATGTACCATTTTTTAGTAAAATGCTTTGATTGCATTGACATCTTTAACTACGTATGGCGCTGCATCAGACACAAAGAGCAGAAGATGATCATACCTTACACCCTCAGGCCATTGTAGCCCCATCGATTTATCGAAGAGAATTGAAGAATGGCTCACAGATTTTAAAACTTTAGTCGTGAGCAAACATATTTTTCCATGCCTATCTACTTCTAACGTACCCACAAGAACATTGGCAATGTAATAGCCCTCTACATCGCCGGTTTCATCGATTGAAACATATATTTTGTTTCTCCAGATGTCTTCTCTGATATTCCTTATTGTGTCGTCGTAGCATTGGGATACATAGTTCTTTCTCAGAGTAGACTCATCCGGAATTTCACGGCCCGTATACCTTTCAAAGAAATCTCTCAGTTTAATAATGTTCCAATTCCAGAGTGGAATATTAGGAGAAACCAAAGCTTCAGACACAAGTCTTTACAAAACACAGAGGAAGTACTGCCATCGGAGGATGACTGTGAGAGTAACAGCTGAGAAACTTTTTGTTTGCTACTATTTTGGACTCCACGTATGAGCTTCTCTCGACCAATATGTTGCTGAACGGTAAATTTCCTATCTTCTGCCACTTTCACTTCGCATATTTTGCAGAAAAGAATTTCAGCATCGGTGGTAAAAATATCCTTACCGAATTCCAAAATTATTTGCTTGAAATGAACAGCCCTAGACGGCTTTAACTTTGGCATTTTAAATACACTCTAAAAACAACCACAGCCGATAACACAAATCCAATTAAACGTATGGTTGCACAGAGGTACTTAACCAGACTGGCATTACTGGGCCGTTACTAACCCCTCGATTTCAACATTGTTTCTGGATTAGCTGCTAGCACAAGTGTCTCTCCTGGAATGTGGATATTCCAAGAAATAAGGGTTGAACAAAGTTGAGAAAATTCTCATGAAAATTTTAGATTATTTTGTTTTGCGTGGAAGTTTGTCCTTGTTGAAAAGCCCATATTGTCTGAGAAGTAGCCAGTCCTTTCAATCAATTAATAAAACTGAGTGATAACTGTATGTCATACTATAGATATTATGTACAAGAATTCAACAGTCATTTGGACTGTCACCAATTAGCCTAGTGAACCCGAGAACTGTGGATTCAACACTAATCTCAGCCATTTGGACTTTTTTTTTTCCCCCAACCCATCTGACACTTATGCTGATTGTATCGAGTGTGTCACAATTTATTTTATCTCAGCAATCCCGAAAAGTACGGATCCGACACTAGTATTTTTTTATGATTTTTACATGCCACTTCTTCCCAACCCCCCCAACCATAGGGGTGCTGGGGGTTTCTTACTCCCCCACCCACCCAGTCTTTTTCTCCAGATAGTAAATCATGTGTGTACCAAATTTGGTTGAAATTGTAGGTTTGCCAATAGACGCCTGTCACTTTTAATCACTTAGTTTTGCGGATATATTTACATAAGGATGTTTATTAACTCTGTCAAATCCGTTAAGTAAGGAATATATTGCAAGCTAGGGCAATCCTTTGCCAGCAATCACTGGGGTGGTCATTTACTGTTTTAATTTTAGGATTACTCAAAGTTGACTGAAATTAAAGATCTATCAATGCCTGATGATTCACCAGCAGGAAATTCCAGAGAGAATTCCGGTCCAGTATAATGGCCGGACAAAAAGGACAAAACTGCTTTTCGTAAACTCATTTTATTATATTGATAATTATTACTAACATTACTAAAATATTTTGACATATTTTCTAACCCCATGTGGAGGGATGTATTAACTTTTGCGAGTTCCTGTGATGGTTAGTAATGTATTATCTGCAAAACTTTTAGTGATACTTCAGCTCCCTAGTGCTGAATCAGTAGACCCCTATTATCTTTGAGATTTGTATTGGCAACCTTTGACAAACAAACTATGAATTGCCGTGAGACATCTGGCGTACACTTTACGTACTAGTACTGTTGTTTACACAGCAAAATCAAAATATAGAATTCATACTTTTTTTTTTGCTAGGGGCTTTACGTCACACAGATAGGTCTTATGGCGACGATGGGATAGGAAAGGCTTAGGAGTTGGAAGGAAGCGGCCGTGCCTTAAGGTACAGCCCCAGCATTTGCCTGGTGTGAAAATGGGAAACCACGGAAAACCATTTTCAGGGCTGCCGATAGTGGGATTCGAACCTACTATCTCCCGGATGCAGAATTCATACTAGGAACAAGATTCGCATTGAGAAATGTTATATAATGTTACATAGTGTGAGTGTGACACAGTTGTTGGCTTAAGATAATAAAGGTTTAGAAAATTCCTATCAATCGATCATTCTTCTTGCAGATGTAATTCAGATTTCATTTCCATTCAGTTGGCAGTATTACCGGAACCGGAGTAGCTCCCTCCTTACTCCTCACCCCCGTAAAACCAAGTATCAATAAAAGTTTTGCGGATAATAAGTTGTGATAATAAGTTGGTTTTTCAGGGGAAGGTGATAAAACTGATTGCCAATAATAAATAATGATAATTATTCCAGTCAGCAACAAATTTTGCAACAGTATGCAAATGCAGCTCAAAATTACACTCTTCATTTTGATATACACAGTACGAAACTGCTCTAAATAAGCAATTTCCATCACCTAATATACGTACAATCCTTTGGGCTTTTATGACAGTAAATTAGGTGGACAATGTTTGTGACATGGAAGTGAGAGGGAAAATACCAGTAGGAAGGCCAAAATGTGAAATGGGAAGATGTAGAGGAACAGAAACTCTACTCTGAGTGGAAAGAAGTGGCGAGTGCTTGTACACCACACCCAGGAAACTGGAGCTGGAAAATGATGAAGGCTGGTGTAGTCCACGTGAAATACTCTCAACAAACCACGAGTCCACGACTGACTACTCTGTTATGTGGACTACAGCAAGGAGACTTCATATCAGATGGCGCCTGTGTGTATTCCCTTTAGAATTCCCATCACACATGTCTGTCAGTGGACCAGCAGGTGGCTTTGAAGCTAGTGAGCGCTTTGTCCAATCAGAACGCTATATTTTCCTTTAATAATTTAAAAATATATGGCAAGAAATGTGTATGTTTTTAAAGATACACTGCAAATCTACAGGCCAAGAGCTTTCATCACAATGCTTAACGATGTCAATCAGTTCAGCCATTCTCTCAAACTTGTGGTAACAAAAACCAGCCTAGCGTTTTCAATGTATAGATAATATACTGCTACCAGCTGAAGGCAAATGAAGAACAGGTCGACAACTTCATTAATTACAAGTAATAAATCTCATTGTAGACCGTAGTGGACATCAGATATGAACATTAAAACAAGAATAATAGTTAACACCACCTTTCCAATACTTATCTTTCCTTATATTTAGGAAATAAACATTACAACAGGCGTTGTGAGATGGGACATGTTTCACTTAACAGTCGTAAGCATCATCAGCCGAAAATAAATCTTGGCCTAAAGTTAGGTCAGGGCCCTGAACCTAGTGTCCTTAACATATATGGCACCCTAAGAATCAACATTTATATTTAGAAAATGAAAAAAGGCTTAAAACTAGTGTGAAAAAAACATAGAATGTTACAACATGGTTAAGAGAAAAAACACAATCGAGTTGAGACAGAGGATAAGAACAGAAAGTACAATACAGAGCTGGTAGTGAAATAATTAAAATCATTAGGATATCATTGTTACCAGTCAGTCAATCAGAATGTTCAAACATAAAAACAAGAATGAAAGTATATAAGAGTGTTCATCATGGCCGAATTAGAAAAAACACGTAATCGTGTTGCCAGAGGTTAAAAACATAAGATACCAGATGGCGCCTGTGTGTGTTCCCTTTAGAATTACATAAGATGTTTTTAACCTCTGGCAACATGATTACATGTTTTTTCTAACTCAGCCATGATGAACACTCTTATATATTTTCATTCTTGTTTTTATGTTTGAACATTCTGATTGACTGACTGGTAACAATGATATCCTAATGATTTTAATTATTTCACTACCAGCTCTGTATTGTACTTTCTGTTCTTATCCTCTGTCTCAACTCGATTGTGTTTTTTCTCTTAGCCATGTTGTAACATTCTATGTTTTTTTCACACTAGTTTTAAGCCTATTTTCATTTTCTAAATATAAATGTTGAATCTTAGGGTGCCATATATGTTAAGGACACTAGGTTCAGGGCCCTGACCTAACTTTAGGCTAAGATTTATTTTCGGCTGATGAAGCTTACGACTGTTAAGCGAAACATGTCCCATCTTACAACGCCTCTTGTAATCTTTATTTCCTAAATATAAGGAAAGATAAGTATTGGAAAGGGGGTGTTAACTATTATTCTTGTTTTAATGTTCAAACTTGATTAATACTGGGTCTCTCATATGAACTATGACCGAACGCAAGGTGTTCATACTCTGCGCTACGGCACTTACCTCACCCGAACTTATGTCGCTACGCAGCCACGCTGCTTTAAGTATGTATACAATCTAATGTGAAATCTTACCTTATAAAAGATCCCGGAAGTGGCGTTCTTCCTGAGTTATACAGGCACTGTATCTGGTAACCACATTCTGGCTGACGCGAGTGAGTTCTGCCACTATAATGTTTCTGATTTCATTTGTAATGTTTTCTTTCAGTTCCTCCATTGTGTGAGGATTTGTTCTCAGGTTCACTAGGCTAACTGGCGACAGTCCCACTGACAGTTGGAATCGTGTATATCATATCTAATGAATGATGCATAAACACATACAACCATCACTAAAGTTATTTTTATTATTTGTCTCAAAGGATCATATAATTTGCAGGCAATATGGGTTGCAACAAGGACAAACTTCCATCCAAAACAATCTAAAATTTTAGGTTAAACAAACAACAATAATACTAAAAGTACAAAAAGTTTGTAAAATATCAATCAATGCCACAAAAATTTACTTGACACATTAACAAGTAATATAAATTCTAAGAGAAACTTTTCAAAAAAAGTACCACGGCAACACATGGAGCAATTTCATACCAAGACATGTTATTTGACCTATTTATAATGAATGCTGCAGAGCAGCACGGGTCCTCTAGTAGAAAACCCAACTTGTGCTAATTTTGCGAGTCATTTATTCAGTGACCATTCAAAATTCGCACCAATGTCATCTAGCTTTTCCTCTGTTAAAATTGTTTGTGTGTGTGCACATGTTTTTTACTGGGCACTGAGCCAGTAGTTTCAAATTTATTTACAATTAAGTTATGGAATCTGTGCTCATGAAGGTGGCACTTCACCAATGCATCGCGAATCCATCGAGCTGATTCGTACTTATAATAACTTTTACATACAAAAATACGGTGTTGCAATGATAACTGTCTCACCCTGTTAACAGCTGAGATTCAGACTGGCGACTGATGCTTGCATGGTCGAACATGTGCACGCTGCTTGCAAGGTTAAGAAATATTTGTGCGCCTCCAATACCGCAGCTTACGTATCGGAGAGTAAAACCGTTGCTTGGGCGGTCTTGGTTTATATGAGAGACCGTGTATAATCAACCAAACAATCAATCAAAAGAAACTTATACTACATTTTGTCAAGAATTAATGGTTAGCAGCTTCAATACCTAAACTGAAAGATGTAGCCGCTTTCATAAAATGTGCGAGAGGAACTACTCATCAATCACATTCATACCTTATTAACGGTTATAGTAAAAACTTAATTAGGCTATAATTTTAATAAAGTACAAAGTAAACTTTTGGGTCATTATTAGGAATTAATATTTTTTACAAATATTTCCAGGTACCGACACATAACCAGACGAGATCTTTGCACTGCAACTCCACTATTCTTCCTAAAGTCTGAGTGAGTAGGGATATGAAGTGTTCAAACTCATACAGTTTATTATTACACCACATGGTTCAGATGCAAAGTAGCATACTACACGTAATAATAATTTACAACGGCGTCGGGTATGCAGAGAGAAATCTTCGTAGCGAGTTTTTACGACCGAATGCCCTTCCTAGCGTCAACTACAACAGAAAAGTTAATGAGATTAAATGAAATTAAATGAATGGAGTGATATATGATGGAAGGGAGAGGATGAAACACTGTGTCGGCACATAGCCTGCTCCTGTCGAATAGCACGAAGGGGTTTGCTCGAGGCTTCATATGAACATTGCGGAGAGGTTTGGGATACAGGCTTTTGGTATGCAACCTAGTAACTAGAAATTGTACACCATCTCCTCTCCCCTGAGGGCCGACGATCTGATGGCGAAGTTTTTTCGACCAATGAGACTCCAACCGAATAAATCCAGTCAACAGCTAATTTTTCAATTTAATACCTAAGTTCAATAATCATAGATTAAATGCCCGGAGAAAAGTCGCTACTTATATATATTTCTTAAATGTAAACAAATACAATGGCTGTCAACATCCAGATCGGTCAGAGGTCACAGAAAGCAAGATCAGTGCGTCACAAAAATGTACAGCTATACCATGACATAAAACAATTTTGTTTAGAACATATTGCAGTAACAAATCGTGACATTACAATACTGAAAGGGAGGAAGTATTAACATGACAACATACTAAACAGCAGTTTTATAATTAGAACACCTCAGTCTTGATAAATTTACCTGACAACGACATACGATGTCCATATCTGTTGCCAGCATGTCAACCACCTTTCCTTTTCCTTCGTCACCCCATTGAGCTCCGAGAACAACTGTCACCTTACAGTGACTTTCTCTACGCGCCCGTTTTCTGGGAGTAGAGTTCGTCTGTCCGTTCATTTCCGAGTGATCACCCTCCATTTTTTTAAAGGTTGTCCAGGACCAGCCCGCGAGGTACCAGGCTGCAAAGAATAGTCAAGCTATTACAGGGAGGGGAAAGGTAGGAAAAAAAAAAGAATATCGGCAAAGATAACAAGAAGAAGAAAAGAATAGAACAACGACATCCAACCGTGGAACATCTCCAATATTTCAGACCTAAATACAGCAATCGATATATGCTAAAATGGCGCAGCGTTCAGTATGTTCCACAGTATGCTCTATCTGCATCCGATGGGGTTGTTCAAAATAAACCGAGCCCAATCGTCAGACCTAATGCAACTCTCGATCGTTCAATGATGGCGAATTGAGTAGCCGGAATTGTTGGAAATCTGAGTTTGTTTTGGTTTGTTGTTATGGTATGTATTAAAAGTCTATGTAATTTTATGAAAGTTGTCGATAAATGTTAGTTTCCTTGTAGAATATAAGTGTGCGACTGTATTTATATGAGTCAGTGGACACATACGATCTGTAATTATACGAAGTAATGTGAGAATATGCTTGTTTTGATCGTGTATTTACCCAGAACATGAGTGTACTAGGTGGACCAGGTTTTAGTCTAACTATGGCAATGCCTCACATACAACTATCCTTAACTTTCCTACGGAATATAACATTAAGACAGAAATGGATTAGGAATATACATCGTGATTATTGAGAAGTCCATGACAAAACTGTAGCGTGCATACAAATAAGTCCGAGGTTAGGGAAGGCATTTCTCTACTACTCGTGTTCCTCGAAAAAATTTAATTTAGATAAAATATAATTGATATTCTGTTATTCCGTCAGTGTGAATGTGCTTCAAGGTGTCGAGTGATATAAATGAAAGTTTACTTTAAATTAATCTGTGCTTTGCCTGCGGAAATGCTTGGCTGGATCTTGGAGAATAACAAAACTTATAAGTGTGACAGTTGGAGCAATTTGTATACTGTTACACAGAAGAAATAATGACTTAGAGGGATTAGCTGTGTTTGTAAAGTAGGGTTTTACACTGCCAAAAACCTTCCGATTCATGTTGAGGTTAACTGTTATCAAGAAGACTGCGCGGAACTGAAGATCGTGCATGTGGTTAAATATCAATGTTTAGTCCATAGAGTTTTTGCACCCATGTTCTTTAATGGGTATAAACCTATATCTTTAGTGTCTGAATGTTTCATTACTAAAGTTACTATAATCGTGTGAAGTGATGTTATGCCACATATCAACATTATGTTAATATTACCAGGGTCGTTCATTGGGTTAACATAATCATTTCGGGTGTACTTGGGCTGAATTAAAGCGCTGGCCTTCAACACCAAGTTGGCAGATTCGATCCTGGCTCAGTCCGGTGATATTTGAAGGTGCTCAAATACGTCAGTCTCGTGTCGATAGATTTACTGGCATGTAAAAGAACTACTGCAGAACTAAGTTTCGGCACTCCGACGTCTCCGAAAACCGTAACAAATGTAGTTAGTGGGGCGTTAAGCCAATAACATTATTATTTCGGGTGTACTTCCTATTCGTTGGCTGCTGAATTTAAGAAATTTTCCACCACTTTAAAACTAAGGCAACAAATTGTGTTTCACAGTTCTCATGAGAGCTAATAAATCGAGGAATTTCGTACCTTAATTTATTTTGAGTCCGCCTCTGTGGTAAGCTTCGGAAAATTTTGCCAACACATGGTCAAATACTGGATTTATATTGTACATTTTTGGAGAAATTTGTCCATTATTCACCTCATTGTCAGAGATATGTAAAATGCTGCGTAGAAAATCTAATAATAATTGTACCGGGCGGTACACCTCCACGCCGCTTATTTAAAATTTGCGCCAATTGAAACTCCCCTGCTGGAGGAAGTCTGAACTTTATCTACGGTATTAATTTTCAAGTTTCTCAGAAGATGTCACTACTTGGAAATTTTGGAGTTTTTGAACTGGGTCATTTTTGATGTACTTTTGTTTTACCTGTAGTAAGAAGTGTGAACTTTCTCTTCTAGAGGACACTACTGAAAAACTACAATGGTGCATCCTAGTGCGAAGTGAAAGAACTGGTTTTTTTTGGAGAAATTTTTATCTCGAAAGCTTGTTTCTTGTTAAATTTCTTTCTGTTATTGTTTAAGTTGGCTGTATACCCCTTTCTTTCCCCTTGTTTTGAATTTAGCCAATCCTGAATTTCTCGAATTAATCTTCCACCAATAATATGCTTCTTCTTCGTATTGTGTAGGGGTTTTCTTGGTGAACCAATAAAATCCTTGTGGGAGGGTGTGCTCATTTCAAAAACGCCTCGAACTTTCCGCGAGAGTATATAAACTGCTGATTTTCGGGTCTCGGTGCCACTTCAGTACCATCTTTCAGTGTGTAAAGTACATAGCAGTGGGCGGGAAGCGCCTCTTTCTTCGGGCAGCAGTTCAACAACCAGGTAATGGCCAGTTAATAACTTCTTTTCTTGCTAGCTCAGCAGTTTAACTCTCGGGGCGGGTCCGAAGCGTTTCTACCATGTAACCTTTTCCTAAATGTAACTACTCTTAGCATCTATTATCTTTTAAAGCTACATATTGGGATAGAGAGTGCTTAACCCTCTCGAGCTCCCACTCATTTTGTTTTGAGGTGAACTTATTTCTCACAACCGATTCTTCCGTAATGTAAAGTAAATTGTTCTTTTCTAAAGTCACCTCAGTAGTATGGGATTAGCCCTTGCATTAGTGGCCTAGAGCCAGATTAGTTTTTAAAACAAATGCATTAGGAGTGCAGATAGCCTCCAAGTTGGTATTTTAGAGGGCATATAATTAACCTTTTCTCACTTAATAGGCCTCAGTAGGTTGGGTATTTTACCCCTGTGTTTATGTCCTTAGAGGACAGCTTGAAGGTGGAATTAGGTGTGGCCTTTGACAGGCTTAAAATTTGAGAGCGGGTTGCTCTTTCTTGAAAATTTTGTTTTCTGCGCGCCTCAAGGAGGCCTTACTGTGTAATTTGGAGCAAGTGCTCCTAGGCATGAATGGGGTTTTCTGCCCCTCTGTTGAAACTTGTGTTTGGGGTAAAACTGGGCTAATGGCTCAAGAATTATGAGGTTGGGGCTCGAAGCCCAAATCCTGTAAATATTGTAATTGTACTTTTATTGCCTTGCTACTCTGTACCTGTCTTTGTGTTATTTCTGAATTTTGGAAAGAGAATATAACCTTGTTAAATTTTACATTAACTTTAATTTCGTAGTTTGAGACCCGTTCACACCCGCACCTTCTTTCACCTCTACCTACCACCAAAATTCGGTAACAATAATAATAATAATAATAGTAATAATAATAATAATAATAATAATAATAATAATAATACATTGACTGACAGAGCAAATGCAACACCAAGAAGGAGTGGTTCGAAAGGGATGAAAGTTGGGGAAAAAACAGAGACGGCACGGACGAATAATTGTTTATTTCAAACCGATATTTAGGTTACACACTGCGCACGGCATCGACTCAGTAGGATGTAGGACCACCGCGAGCGGCGATGCACGCAGAAACACGTGGAGGTACAGAGTCAATAAGAGTGCGGATGGTGTCCTGAGGGATGGTTCTCCATTCTCTGTCAACCATTTGCCACAGTTGGTCGTCCGTACGAGGCTGGGGCAGAGTTTGCAAACGGCGTCCAATGAGATCCCACACGTGTTCGATTGGTGAGAGATCCGGAGAGTACGCTGGCCACGGAAGCATCTGTACACCTCGTAGAGCCTGTTGGGAAATGCGAGCAGTGTGTGGGCGGGCATTATCCTGCTGAAACAGAGCATTGGGCAGCCCCTGAAGGTACGGGAGTGCCACCGGCCGCAGCACATGCTGCACGTAGCGGTGGGCATTTAACGTGCCTTGAATACGCACTAGAGGTGACGTGGAATCATACGCAATAGCGCCCCAAACCATGATGCCGCGTTGTCTAGCGGTAGGGCGCTCTACAGTTACTGCCGGATTTGACCTTTCTCCACGCTGACGCCACACTCGTCTGCGGTGACTATCACTGACAGAACAGAAGCGTGACTCATCGGAGAACACGACGTTCCGCCATTCCCTCATCCAAGTCGCTCTAGCCCGGCACCATGCCAGGCGTGCACGTCTATGCTGTGGAGTCGGTAGTCTTCTGAGCGGACGCCGCGAGTGCAGGCCTCCTTCAACCAATCGACGGGAAATTGTTCTGGTCGATATTGGAACAGCCAGGGTGTCTTGCACATGCTGAAGAATGGCGGTTGACGTGGCGTGCGGGGCTGCCACCGCTTGGCGGCGGATGCGCCGATCCTCGCGTGCTGACGTCACTCGGGCTGCGCCTGGACCCCTCGCACGTGCCACATGTCCCTGCGCCAACCATCTTCGCCACAGGCGCTGCACCGTGGACACATCCCTATGGGTATCGGCTGCGATTTGACGAAGCGACCAACCTGCCCTTCTCAGCCCGATCACCATACCCCTCGTAAAGTCGTCTGTCTGCTGGAAATGCCTCCGTTGACGGCGGCCTGGCATTCTTAGCTATACACGTGTCCTGTGGCACACGACAACACGTTCTACAATGACTGTCGGCTGAGAAATCACGGTACGAAGTGGGCCATTCGCCAAGGTCGTGTCCCATTTATCGTTCGCTACGTGCGCAGCACAGCGGCGCATTTCACATCATGAGCATAGCTCAGTGACGTCAGTCTACCCTGCAATTGGCATAAAGTTCTGACCACTCCTTGGTGTTGCATTTGCTCTGTCAGTCAGTGTAATAATGTCATTCGCTTTACGTCCAACTAAATACTTTTACAGATTTCAGAAACGCTGAGGTGTCGAAATTTAGTCCCGCAGGAGTTATTTTGGATGCCAGTAAGTCTACTGATAAGAGGCTGACGTATTTGAGCACCTTCAAATACCACCGGTCTGAGCCAGAATCGAACCTGTCAATTTGGGGTTAAAAGGCCGGCCAGAGCCTCAAATGCCTCGGCCACTCAGCCCGACGAAAACAAATCCCTTCTGTGCGCCAGCTCATAGAAAATCGGCGCAGTGAACAATTTATTGCGAGAAATATAGTGTTCCTGTACAGGCCCCTGCGGCAACAATATGGTCATAAGAAGCTTTATTTCGTCCTTATGTTTTCGGACCCAGTCTTGATCTCGACTCCTTCGTTTCATCTTACTAAACTGGGTTTTATGTGCGATTTCTTGCTGGGCATCATTTGTCTGTTCAGCTGCGTTCTGGTATATCGTCAGAAAAAAATTAAAATATTTTGCTCGGTTTTGTTCTCCCTAGAATCTCCCCCTTTTACATCACGATGGAATTTTGGATGTATGCGGGACCATTTTTGTCCATTTTCAGTATAAGTTGACGAAGAACTAGCGCTGGTTGGATTGTATACAGTACTATTGTCATCACTGTCACTGTCATGATCGCTACTTGAAATGGAATCAAACACGTCTTTTTCGCGACTGCTAAACATTCGTATCAGCTGTGCCCGAACACTGTACGTTTAACCTTACAGTACTTATTCAAGGTAAGTTCCTGTCACTTACGAATTCCCCTTCGGCAGAACTTACTTCACTATGATCACTATTCTCCCCACTAAATTCCAACATTTCGATTATCATGGCCAGTAAATTATCTTCCTCTAACGGTGAGGGCCGGTAATACGTTTTAGACATTTTAGCGGGAAAAAAAGTTAAGAAAAAGGATTGAATAAAACCCTGGTCTCTGCAGCTTGGACGGAAATCATGAATTTTGCCTATAGTACGGAACAGATGCGTACGATAATAAATGCTGTGTAACTCACGGTGAACACAAACTGCAGTGTTGTGAAGGAAGAACACAACACTGGGGATAATAAATCAGGTCACAGTTCTAAAATGTCATATAAACGGTCTATTGAGTATCATAATCTCAATAAATCCCTCTTACAGCAATATTATTGCATCCATTTCTAAGGGACGATTAGGCGATGGGCGTAAGCTTCAGCGCGAGGCTATTGGGCTTTAGATCGTTCTTGTCCATACGTAAGCTGCGTTCTTTATGATGCAACTAATGGATGACACACTGGTATTAGGAAAACATAGTTGAAAAAATCACATCAGAAGGCAGACTCATCCAGTATACGCTCCTGAAAAAGAAATAAACCTCTGCTGGCAGGCTACTGAGAAAAGAAAAATAATTAGAATCGGCGGAAATATCCGCGTTCCCTGCCGAGCAAGTGACTTGTAGCCCCGGATCTCCCCGCATCGCCCACCGAATGGGTTAATTATATTCTTTTAGTTAGAATATCTTAATGAATTCGCTTTTCCTACTTGTAATATCCAGGCCACTTTACAAAAAGTTTAGAAATTTTACCCTAAAAAAGAACAGACCAGTTTCTTTACTTATTTATAATGTAATTTCAGCAGCTATACCGGTAATTGTATTATATTCTCCATGAAATTAGTATACACGACAGTAAATTTTCATATTTAATACCTTTCTCCTTTCTTCTATTCCTTTCACTTTGTATAATCAATCATCCGCTTTTACAAGATATCCGTATATCAAGACTACTCATCAAGGTTTGTTCACTGACAAGATATACGTATATCAAGACTACTCATCAAGGTTTGTTCACTGAGTAACAAGCTGTAGTTACCTTAAAGTTACCTATAATCGCGCCTCGTTTGGTATAGCCGTTCCAAACCTTGTGTTTATGAATATAATATCTGGTCGAATCATTTTAAGCAAATCCTCAAAACTATTTAACTCCTCCCATATAATAACGAAGAGAAATCACAAGGATGCTCACATAAAGGCCGGTTTCCACTGATTAACATTTAACAACAACATGTTAAATGTTAACTGGTGACACCATCAACATGTTCAATGTTAAATACTGTTTCGTTTAACATTGTGTCCACACTTAATAAACATGTTAAACTTGACATTCTTTGTTTATATATAGGCCCTAAATAGTTCATCAGATCAATTTGTGGTAATACATTTAGGTGGTGTCTAGTATTTTCAGATAAAGATAATGGATTCAGATGAAGAGGATTTGCCCCTTTTTTTATTGCCACTGTTACTTCTTGTTATGACTTAGAACTACAGTTTTATTAGAAACATTTCCTCCCCTCATCCTGCTCATAGCTTCAAAAGCAAACCACTTTGAAGTATAAAATTCGTCCGTTCCCGCACACACATCTGATTTTTTTGCAATACTCGACTGTACTGGGAGTGGAGGGACGCTAGTTGTTTTTAATGCACTCGCGGGAACAATTATAGATAATTTAGAGTTCCTGGAAACTGTCGGCTTTCTTCGCTTTATCTCTGTATTCCTTTGATGAGACATCCCACAAAGAAGGCCTTTCTATTATATCATTAGTTCAGTCCAAAGTAATCTTGCTCCACTCCATTTCTCACTATAAATGTTAGTATAGTGCAGAAAGAACGACACACGTGCGCGTACCGGTACTGTATTTGTAGCTTATAATAAAGAGAATAAGTGTTGAGGAGTGTTGTAACTATAATCCTACTTCGCGAGAAGCACGTCGTTTGGCTATCTGTTGACATGGAAACGGCAAGGATGTTGCCGAAGGTGTGCCAGCATCTCACGAACAACGAAATGACTTGACATGTTTTCCACTTGGAGTGGAAAAAACGCCAACATGTTAAAAGTGTTAACCTTAACATTCTGAGTTAACATGCAAAGCCAATTGGAAGACAGAATCACAATATACATGTCAATTGTAACATGTTAAATTTAACATGTTGGTGTTAAATATAAATCAGTGGAGACCGGCCTTAAGTCTTCATACAAGGTTGCCAGACGTCCCGATATGGCGAGAAATTTTCCATTTTTTTTTTACACAAATATCCCGCGTACCGCTTTGAACGTAGGCGGAACGTAAATAGTCCCGAGTTTAGTAATTTGGCCTCACTTAGTTACTACTTTGCGTAATTCTGTTGCAAGCTGTAACTATTTTCAATTAAATGTTTACAAAATAAAGCTGGAATAATATGTTACACTAATTTTGGCGATAATGATGGAAAATAGTTCTGTTGTTTAAAACTGAGAAGTAATGTCATTCTCGTTAACTTGGTAATTTTTCTGAATCGGATTAATGTGTCGACATCGTGTGAAAGTGGCAGACCCTCCTTTGAAACCCGGTGAAAAGAACAAACTGCATTAGAATGCGCAGACTTCATTGCGGAAAAAGTAAAGAGTTTATGCATATTTAGGAGAACATGGATCTCTACTTATTCTTGGATAAAGAAGGAAAAAAAACTAATATTTTGCAAAGTGCATGGTATGTAATAGCCAATTTCGTGTTGTTCATGATGGAGAATATGACATTACGAAACACTCAAAAACTGATGCTCATATCAAATTCGTGACACACAGTGAAGAAAAATACAGCAAAAAAGTTTCCTTTTTCGTGAATAACGGTGATAACAAAGACACAAATGGTATGATTACGGCCTAAGTAAACTTGTGCGTATCATACCGTCAAGCATTCTCCCAGTTACTTATCCGCTGATTGCACCTACTCTTACATACAGTAGCGGCGATTGGGAATTAAAAGTGCGAAGGAAAAAAATATACAGACAACAAACAGTATCCGGGTTTGTGGGATATAGCGGCGGGGGGGATATACATCAAATTTTTTTTAAATGGTCACAAAATGGTAAGTGAATATCGACAGAGAGGTAAAGATCGACATTTTACCAACTTAAATGCGGTAATAATAGTTTTTGAGATTTTGTTTCAATCCTATACAACAAGACTTTCACAAAAGAATCAATATTACACATTTATTACAATTATAAAGAAATTATTTGAATATTCAGTCTCACACATGCTGGTATAATGCTGTTGTCCCTGCAGCGTTTCAGAAAGACGAGTCGAGCCAGGTAGTTACTCATTTTCTTCCGAAGGTTGTCGAACTGCCTAGTAGCTTTGAGAATATCCTCCCCGTAATGTGTGAGACTGAAATATCACACCAAGAACCGACGGACTGACCGTATTCTTCACGAAACCAGCATAAAACTCCTCAGAGAACGGATCAGTGACACAAGACAGACTCTGGACTACCTCAACAATAAATTATTTCATCTCCACCTGCAACTTGCCAGCACTCTGTCGCTCAATGATTGGACCACGTTAGACAGCATTAGCAACACACAATCCCAGCGTACACTGGAACTAGCCACTGCCAAGCAAAACAAGAAATTCAACCGCCTCTTACAAAAACAGAAACCGAAACCACCTGCTCCACTGAAGAAGAATGTAATAGTAAACCTCACAGATAAGCCACTCAGTGAACCCACTACCTCGGTCTTGAGAAAAGGACTCAACTACGCAGTAGCTCCGAATAGTATACCGGTAGAAGAAATAATTAGCAAACTAGAAATTGCAATCCGGCACCTTCCTACCGAATCTGCAGAGGAGATCAGACAGGATGTATCATGTCTACTAAGATCCGCAGAGCCGGCGCCATCCAATTTGACTAAAGAAGAAATTCATGCCCTAAAAACACTACGTCAAGATACGGAAACAATTATCCTACCCGCAGATAAAGGCAACGCTACGGTGATAATGACACGCACAGACTACACTCGGAAAATAGAACAATTACTCACCGATTCTACATACAGGAAAATTAGGAACCTTACCAACCGCATTAAGAACAAACTCCACACACTAGTAAAAAATTCCAGTATCCCAGCCGAAATACAGAAGAAGCTGATATCCTCGGACCCGATACCTCCAAAATTGTATGGCCTGCCTAAAATCCACAAAGAAGGCAAACCTGGCTCTCCCACGCACGAGATCGCCCGTTACCTAGCTGGACTGCTTCAGCCACATACAGGAAACACTGAAACCTACGTGAAGGACTCCCGACATTTCATCCAGCTCCTTAAGGACCAATCAATTGAAAGTACGGACCTATTAGTAAGCTTTGACGTCACGTCACTTTTCACCAAGGTGCCGCTAACAGAAGTATTTCCGCTATTAGATCAGAAACTTCCAGAAGACCTGTCAACACTAGCTAAAGAATGCCTAGCGCCACTTATTTCTATTTCAACGGGGAGTTCTACGAACAGACAGAAGGGGCCGCGATGGGGTCGCCACTCTCTCCAATAATAGCAAACATGTATATGGAACACTTCGAACAGAAAGCCTTAGCTACATCTGCCCTGAAACCGAAATGTTTTCTCCGTTTTGTAGACGACACTTTTGTAATCTGGCCTCACGGGAGCAATAACCTACAGCTATTTCTCGACCATCTCAACTCCATACACGTAAATATTCAGTTCACCATGGAAATAGAAGTAGACGGAAAACTACCGTTCCTGGATGTGCTAGTAATACGTAACCCCAATGGGACGCTGAGTCGCGCAGTATACAGGAAACCCACTCACACAGACAGGTACCTACACGCCTCGTCTCATCATCACCCATCACAAAAGCAGGTTGTAATAACATCACTAGTAAACAGGGCCATAGCGATATCTGACGCAGAGCACCTCGAGGAAGAAAAAGAACACCTCACGGAAACCCTTAGGAAAAATGGCTACTCGCTCAATAACATCCGACGAGTCCTTAAAAAATCAGAAGAGAAGAAAGAAAAGACCGCCGCAGGAGAAAACAACGGGAAAGAAGAACTGACCCGCCAGAAAACAGCGATACTGCCATACATTAAAAACACTACAGACAGGATCGGCAAGATACTGGACAAATACAACATAAAAACTATCTATAAACCTCACCGTAAGCTAGCCCGTTATCTACCACCAGTAAAAGACACAATAGAATTACAGGCCCCTGGAGTGTATCACATTGAATGTAGCTGCGGAGCTTGTTATGTAGGTGAGACAAAACGTCTGATCTCCACCCGCCTAAAAGAACATATCCGTCACACCAAGAACCAAAACACAGATATTTCAGCAGTAGCCAAGCATTCCTACGAAACTAGGCACGGAATATCATTTGACAAGACCAAGATCCTAGCAGCTATTCCTTGGAATCTGGAAAGAAAAATCCGCGAGGCTATCGAAATCAAGAAACATCCGAATAACATAAATTTAGAAGAAGGATACAAAATCAGTAATTCTTGGATGCCCATCATTCATAGTTTAAGACATACAGACCACAACATAAACACACGGGCAGCAACCCCATTACATAACAGCGCGGGCAAGCCCCCACTACCTGGCTGTGACATAAACTTTCCAGAAGCCTCGCGAGACAGCCAGGGCTTACGTCAGCCAGATAGGCTAGGATATAAAAGGCCAAGATCAAGGCCACTCTAGTAGTGTAATTCTGCCTGGGAGACTGATTACCTCGGATCGAGTAGGGGTATTTCAGTCGCCTTGACAAAGAATACTGCAATGTATTCGAAACGTCGGCAAACTGTACGTGATATGCGTACAAGTATAACACGGTTCAACCCGGAAAATAAATTAAATAATTCTTCACACCGTGGAAGCTTCACTTCTAAGATAAAAATGTAATATTTTCTCCAAGAAGTTGTTGATGATGATGATGATGATGATGCTTTTTGTTTAGAGGGGCATAACATATAAGGTCATCGACCCTCTCCAAAAAGTGGGGGCGGGGCGACTGTCCCCACCCCCTAATCGCCATTACTGCTTACATATGGTATGTTGTAGGACTTGTAGGAGCCTATGTTATAACTTAAAACTAGGGCATTCTTTACGGTTTCCTATAAGGCCTCTTTCATACGAGGCAAATGGTAGCGGCGATCGGTGGCGGCAGCCGATCACCTGTACGGAAAACAGATCTTAGAACTCCCCATTTCTAAAATGGTATCTATGAGTGAGGAACTGCTTCTAGTTGCTTTGCTAACCCAAAAGAAAAAGATGAATAAACACAAGGCATGAGCAATGAAGGTGCATCCTCCACCACAGAGGTCGTACACAGGATTTGATGAGTCAGTGCCCTTTGTATTTGTAGCTGATGAGGGATTCGGTCTTTCCCGTCATATACTGTGACCATATGCAGGCACTTTCCTGAGTGTAAAGAAACGCGTCTTTTAATTACAGACTTTCAACGGCACGCAGGTACATTGAATGTACCTTTGAAATACTTGTAAAAAAATGACGTATTTTCCATAGACCAGTAAATGTTGACACCCACTAGCAGAGGACACACTGAAAGTGTGTTGTGTTTTGCATAATTTTGTACGAGATAGGTATGGTGTTCAAATCGAAGATACTTTGACAGTAGATGGATTGTTTGAAATGGGCTCTGCTTCAGGACCTACATCAAGGCTTGCCAGAAATTTACGAGACAAGTTTGCCAACTACTTTATCAGTGAGGAAGGTGCAGTTCCATGGCAAATGGATCGTATTTAGAGACATAAGTATTGTGTCTAGAGTACTATACATATCACAGATGAACACCAAAAACACAATTGTACTTTATGTGCGTTTAGTAATTTTCAATTTGCCAATGGGCTCTTTTTAATAATATTATTTAAGTAGTGATGATTGTTTATCTTTCATGCTATTGCTGTCTTGCTTACCATGTAAATCTCCTGCATGATTGAACCTTTTCACTACAGTAAAAATAATTGAAGCAAATAATGAATGAAAAACTATTTTCTGAATATACTCGGAAATTTTCAGTATTGTCTTGCTAAATTGAGTTTTCTTGTAACAAATTAACAAAAGAATGTACCTAAAATATAAGGAAAACGCTTACTTATCTTATTTCTATCTGCTGGTGTTTTGTCATCAAACTCGGGAAGAAACACCTTATAATGCTGTGCCGTGCGTTTCATCGTTCACTTTTCCATACTTATCGACTGAAGCGTTCCAAATCGTAGGATATTTTTCAACTCCATATATCAGGTCTTCCGTTTCACTTGTTCATCTGTTAATCTAATAAGGCTATTTCTTTCCACGTTTGCACTCATATCTGACAATGAACGCAGTACGCTCTTTATTCAGGACTTCCTTAATTACACGACTGGATCAAACTGGAGTGGACAGTGAGAAGTAGCGGCAACTAGTGGCACCTTGTGAAAGCTCTCATTTAAAATAATGCTTTACCTCGAGTGGCGGCGACTCCAAGTGGCGGCCGTTAGCTGCGCAAGAGTTTGACTGTACGCGACTCTTTCCAGCTCCCGCAACTGCAGTCGCCACGTATGAAAGCTCTCATTTAAAATAATGCTCCCTTGTAAATTGTCGCCACCGGTGGCCGCCACTAGTCGCCTCGTGTGAAAGGGCCCTTAGTGTAATACATATTTTAAAATGCGTATAAATGAATTGAATTATTGCTTGTAATGGCAAATTTAACCCTGCCCATGCGGCCATTCCAGTTATCCCTTCTAATAGTCTTCATGTAAATATTTAATGCCGAGGAGAGAACTGTTCCTGTTTGGAATTCCCGAAATATGGCAACACTGTCTTCATATAACTAGTAAAATTGTCATTTCAGTAATCTTTGTCTTGAAATTGGATGAACTGAGTGAACGTATTTGCGCCGCTTTCGTCGCCATTACTTCCTACACGGAGGAAAGGAAAGATCACGCATGCGGTTTCAATGAGCCCCATCGTTCAACAGCAAGGAATCAGCGGTTTGTCAGTCGTCAGACGTGCACCAGAATTAATTCCTTCGATATTGAGTTTTCTGTCTTCGCAACGACCAAAAAATAATGAATAAAAAATAATACACATGCAGACTTTTGTGAGATTTCCCTGTACAGACTTATTTCCATGGTCAAGTCCGAAGTACATGGCCGCTCTCACGCGCTCAGACTTCATGATTTGCCGAGAAACTGTTAAAGCTGTATACACACTCACCTTTTACATTTATGATTACAAACTTCAAATATTTGGTATGTTTGAATTTTAACGATGGATAACGACACATATCGTCCTCCTTTGTAAGGAGAAACCAAATACAGTACCGCGAAGAAGAACACTAATGGCAAAACGTATGATCATTATCCTATTCTCGCCACAGGTCGAAATTACGGGGATCTGAAATTGTCCGTCACCATATTTGCAGTTTCCCAAAGATAAATCGATGACATGTACCGTGCAGTGAACTGCATAAGGGATTTATTAGAATAATTCCTCAAACCAATAGAACAAGTCGCTCTGCCATCGCAGTTTGGATTCAGCAGGTGAAAATAAGCAAACCAAATGCAATCCATAGACTATTCATAGAGTGAAATTGAACCACTTGTAACTTAATTGTCGCCTGAAATGGACTGAACACTATCGCTTGCATTTTCATATGTTACGTTTTCATTTTCTGCCACAATTATCAGAGATCTTTCATTACAAAATCTCCGTGTGAAATCAAGCAGCGCCAGAATGTTGGAGACTTGCCTGCAGACTCTAAGGCCATATACACAGTGCAGAGGCTTGTCTGAGGAGACTGGTTTGCGCAGACTTACAATGAGTGACCAAAAGTCACGGGAAGACACTGGATGCGATGTTATTAACGATTGCTTCTCCGGGACCCCTCAAAACGGCAGCAATACGCGAGTCATCGACTCTACAAGGTGTAGGAAGCGCTCTGGAGAGATCTGGATCCACGCATCTTGCACTGCTAGTCATAATTTGTCTTGTGTAGTTGGTGCCCTGCATTACATTTTATTATTATTATTATTATTATTATTATTATTATTATTATTATTATTATTATTATTATTATTATTATTATTATTATTGTTGTTGTAGTTGGTGCCGGGTTCATGGAGCGTACACCAGTATCGACATCATCTCATAAATGCTGATTGGAATAAGATCGGGGAATCTGGAGGTCCAATCCATGGTCGTAACTTTGCTGGAGTGCTTCCCCAACCACCTGTGTGCCACCACAGAGCGGTGACATGGCGCTTGTGCTGATTAAAAATGGCATCTTCATCAGGGTACTTTAGGGCCAGAAGTGAATGCGGATGGTCTGAAAGAATGCCTACATAACGTGCACCTGTCAGCCCTCCCTACAACCGGACAATGGGGCTACGACCATGAGAACGCTGCCCAGACCAGAACTGAACAACTTTCCTCCTGTACACGACCTTGTTGACACGCGGGATCCGTAGCTTCATGGGACATACGCCACACAATCACTCTCTCGGTACAATCGGAACCGGGACCATACCACACGCCGCCACTGTTCCATGGTCCACTGTCGTTGTTCGCGGGCCAATGCACGTCGTTGAGCTCTGTATCGAGGTGTCAGCAAAGGGGCAGGAGTTGGTCATCGGCTGGTGAAGCCTATGCGGTACAGTTGCCTCCTTATGGTCCTGGTAGAAATGGGTTCCTGATTCCCAACATTAAAATGGGCAGTGATCTGACTCACAGTATCCTGTCGAGCGCCCAGTACGGTTCTGCGGAGGCGACGTGATGTCCGTTCGTTAAACACATGTGGTCTTCCCGTGCGGGAGATTACACGGGTCGTAACATTCTCTATGCGATATTGAAGATCCACCCTCGACACTGTTGACGTCGGAAACCCAAATTCGCGTGTAATCTCCGCAATGCTATGACCCATGCGCCCATGATCATCCCACGTTCAAAGTCGGTTAACTCGCGACGTGTTGCCATCTTCACGACACTGGTGTCTGTGACAGATTACGCAGCTATCCGCAACGCTCAGGAGTCATAGACGGCACATAATGTGACACGCCTTTCCGTGACGTGTGGCTACGCAGTGTACCTTCGAATCTCCGACTAAACCTGCGCGTGAATGGGGCGCTTAAGTGCGCGCTTCGTGTTACTCCTTATTGTTTATCCATCTACCGACCTCAAACCTTGCGTAGTCTGAGGTCTGAAATTCTACTGTGTGAAGCCTGTAATGAACGGATAGCTGTCTACTGTAGATGGCTCTGATCAAAAACATACTGACAAGGTCAGTCTAGGAATGTCTGGTCACGCTACCACAATCCTTTGCGGTGGCGGCCAAATTGGGTCTTAAATATCGTTGTTATGTGACCGTGCCCGATGTGAGCTATTACTTATATTTTGTAGGAAAATGGGATATTGTGCCACATCAAATTGTCAAAATAAGCCAGCTGACGGAATTAGTGTGTTTTGCTTCCCGAGACATAAGCAAAGGAGCGATCAGTGGGTACAAAACTGTAGGCATACTGTAGACCTGCACAATCGATTCTGGTGATAGTGGTGGTAATTATTGTTTTAGGAGGAAGTACACCTGGGCAACCGTCGTCTATTAACGTTCGTCAGAGAGAGAGAAGTGAAGGGATCCAACGCTTCGAAATGAAGATATACAAAAATAGATATATTAAGATTTTTACGATCTGATGGCTGATGATGGCCTAATATCAATAGGCCGAAACTAATATCATGGTTAAAACAAATTGAAGTACTAATTTTGTAATGCATTATGTGGATTACCTCCTTTTGAGCTGGGAAATCTTGGGGGAAAGGAGACGAGCTGCTCAACTAAGTGGTACGTTCTCAGCTGTCAGTGGAGAGATGGCGTGGAATTACATTTGTAGACGAACGAGTTTGAGTGGTGTTTTTAAAAGTAGGAATGATCACAATATGAAGATAAAGTTGTAATTCAAGAGGACAAATTGGGGTGAATATTTGTTTACAGGGAGAGCAGTTAGAATTTCCAAATTCTTTGCACTTATTTAAGAAAAAAGTAGATAAAACAGATAGGGAATCTGTCACCAGGGCGACTGCCCTAAATGCAGATCAGTGGTGATTAATTGACTGAGTACAAGAGTTGACCAAGTGAGGTCGGATAGGATAGATGAAAGTGAGGAGCCTGACAGAAGTAGGTGGAAGCCATGTTAGGAGTCAGCTAAGAGCCCTGCGGTCGCCATCCCACGCCAAGTTAGGAGCTCCTGAAGCTCCTTTCAGTAGCCTCTTTTGACAGGCAGGGCTACCGTGGGTGTTTGCCCCCACCCACAGGAGAAATCTATTCTGCGATGTGACCACGAGGCCCTTAGCGGATCTTGACATTGCTTTTACTTACTTGTGTCAAGCTCTCACTTTTTATGTCCCATCCGCCCTCTCCTTATCAGCACTTGTTCTTTTCTGACCGCGACGGCATTAACGCATTCGAGGCCTAGGAAGTTTTTCATATGCACGTACTTTGTGGCCTTCATCTTTCTTTGGCCGATACCTTCATTTTTGAAGTGTTGGACCCCTTCCATTTGTTTTCTTCCGATTGGTGTTAATAGAGGTTGGTTGCCCAGTTGTACTTCCTCTTAAAACAATAATCACCAACACCGCTTTGTAGTATGTAGCTGCATGGGATATCAATAAACTACTTAAGAGTAGGTAAAAACATCACTCTTGTTGCATATGCACAGAGTATTTTTGCCTAAGATCTCAAAGAAATTACCACATTAATGGATAGCAACAGTTGCGATACATAATTTAATGCACTCAACGCAAGAGGCATTCAGTGTTTGTCAACATACTGAGGTAATCTTTTAGAAACGCAGTATCGGTAATTAATTTCTTAATAAAGAAAACGCTGAAGGTAATTTACTACAATGTCTTTTAGTACTTTAAGTACAGTGCGGTACTTCAAGTTCAGTATTTCATGTACCGCTAATCATAATATGACACAGGTACTGTACAGATTTCTATATTTCTGTCAATAAGATTACGTATTTGACAGATGTTCTTAATAAGAAACACAGTAAGACCAAGTTTTAAGGAAGTAAAATTCTTGTTTGTAAAAGAATTAAATTCAGGCTCTGTTAATTATCTACCTATTCAAATAGCTGTGATTGTATTAATGTCATTTGAGTGTTACACAGTTATATATACTTGAACAGTAGATGTCCATTTAAAATATATATGAAAAATAGTAGGTTTTTTTTTTTTAACAATATACGGTACCGAAATCCCCTAAATTCGATCACACTTGCCTTTGGTTACGCACGCTTAAAGACCCAATATGGCGGCTCCATAAGTAGCATTCATGTCTTGACCTCCCTAGACAGACCTTGTTACTGGCAGTGGCACATTTCACCGATGGGTTGGCTAGATTGTGCTGTGGCCTGTGAACTTGTTTTGTGTTTATGGGTTACGTCACTAATCGTACGGTAGTGTTTTGTACAGGTGTGGTGTTTTGTATGAGGAAATGTGTTTTATGTTTGTTATACATTTTAAAATATCGGTGTAGCACAGATAATTGGAATTGGGTGTTATATTGATCTTTACATTTTGAAGTTTTGGCATCTCAGGTTGTATCAGTGCTGTTGCTGTCAGTTCACTGCTTCAGTTTTGTCAAGTAGGCCGAAAGGTTAAGATCACTAGGTGTGTCCGTAACATGTGTCACAGACATCGATATTTTGTAAACGAAACTTTTGTGGACAGAATGAGGGACGGCTACACTGAATATCCAGGATATTTAGTATATTAGCATTGATGTTGGGCATAAAGCAGAATGTTACAAAATGAAACTTGGCCTATCTGGGCATTATTGATTGGAGTAGTGATGCCTATGGTTGCAGTGGTTGCTCTCTGTGTGTGTGGATGTAAGAAAACCGTGCCAAAGTAAGTGAACATAACAGGATGTTGCCCCTACTCATATTCTCTTAACAAGCAGGTAATTAATTTAGCCTTACACTGTTAGGTGTTTTGAAGATTGACTAAAATCTTACCGGTACTGCAATTTTTGCTAACTGATGGTTTATCATATTACGTTTGTTGTAAGATGTAGAGGTTTTTAATAATAATGTTATTTGTTTTACGTCCCACTAACTACTTTTTAAGGTCTTCAGAGTCGCCGAGGTGCCGGAATTTAGTCCCGCAGGAGTTCTTTAACGTGCCGGTAAATCTACCGACACGGGGCTATCGTATTTGAGCACCTTCAAATACCACCGGACTGAGCCAGGATCGAACCTGCCAAGTTGGGGTTAGAAGGCCAGCGCCTTAACCGTCTGAGCCACTCAGCCCGGCAAGAGGTTTTTTTTGTATGAATAGAGTACCCTGCATGTACAAAATATCAGCATGATTTTTGTCTCTTTGTACAATCTCTTAATACTGTTTTCAGTTTTGTTTTGTGTAGCACAATTCCTGCCAGGTGATCTTTTTTTTTTTCCCCCCCCATTGGAATGGTTTGAGGTGTTTTGTTTTTGAAACTAAAATAACATAGAGAGGGAGAAGTTTTGCCTGGCTGAAACTAATTGAACGAAAGTCTGCCATAAAAAAACAATTATCAACAAATAACTGCCATCATTGTTGCCATTCACAGTGCACCATGTACTCAATGACCATATGTTTCGACTACACTGAATTTATGCCTAAGCATTACGACACCCAAACAGTTTCCTTCCACGCCAGCCAAAATCACCGTTGCTTATGAGCCATATTCACGAACCCGGGACTTCAACCAGACAGCTTCCAGTATGACTATCGCCTAATAGAACCTCATTTGGCAATCTTGAAAAAACGGTGGAATATTTTTCCTAGCTTACCACTAATTATGAACTGAGGTCAGACCACACTGCATATTACTGTGTAGTTGCCTTGTTAATGCTGCAATGGTCAACCAACGGCAGAAATAATGTGATGCACATTGGTGCCAGACATTTCATAATCTTTCTCCTCAAACTGCTCCCTTGTAAATATGTATTTCCTAACTATTCAATAGAATAATGTAAATATTACTGTGTAGTTGCCCTGTCAAAATGTGATCGTCAACCAACGGCAGTAATTTTTGTTAAGAACGTTGGAACATTGGTGCCAGACACTTTATACCCTTTCTCCCCAAACTGCTTCCATGTAATTATATATATAAACTTCATAATTTCCTAAGACTTTCTAATAGAGAAGTGTCAGTTATTCTTCGAACCACAACTGCTGGACACTGCTAAAATACCCTGTGGTTTTACGCATTGGTGCCGACTACTGTGTCTATAAGTTAATATAACACATTTGAGCTCCATTTATCGTTTTGTTTTCTCAATGAACACTGTTTCTTAGTGAAATGTTGGTGACAGTTACTGGCGTTTCTGATAATAAAACGTCAGTACTTCATGTGGACCACTGCTGCTGGACACTGTCAAGTGCTCTGTGGTCTTGCCTATTGGTGCAAGTCACTTGCTTTCCCTTGAACTTCCCCATGTTAATGATGAGTCATCCTTTGTAGGACGTACCCTAACAATCTGACGCTGTTGTCCTTCACAACTGATAGTTTGCAGCCAACGGCTGATATATTGTTATCTATACCATCACTGAACATTGTTTTTCTCTTGATTTTCCCACTGTAATATGTCAATTTTTTATCTTAGTATTTGCAATTTAATTACAAATCAGGTAACTGATTTATGACTTGAGGTGGTACTGTGACTGATGATGCCCTCAAGGAGGGGTGAAACATGTCTCGTATGGAAATAATAATAATAAATTCCTAAATGTTTAAAATTTCTAATGTATTGAATAGGTGACGTAATAAACGTTTTAGCATCCTACAAACAGGAGACAACACGGAAAATCTAAGATATGCATTTGGAAACGTACGGTATGAACTTGCGTATGATGCCACGAGATGGTGTATGTAAACAACAGTGTGGGTCTAAGCATGCCCCCAAGTTCAGTGTGTGAGTGAGAGCATCACAAAATGGAATCCAACAAGGAGGAGCAAGGATCGTATATTAAAATAGCAGTTCTCTGCTGCAGAAATGCATGCCAATGCCATGCAGAGTTGCGGGAAGCATTAGGACAACACCATAATCCCACACGATAACGTGACAGCTCACACAGCAGCCATCGTTCCGCGTTGCTTACAACGATGGCGATGGAAAGTTCTTCTCCACCCGCGTAATTCGCCTGATCTGAGCCCATGTGACTATGATCTAATCCCAAAAGTCAAGAAGCCATTACATGGACAACGGTTTGCTAACAAAGAGGGCGTCGTAACAGCATTTCGGAGAGAGGTATCACATGTTAGCGATACACATGCAGGCACAGTGCTCCGAGATGCCTTCACCAACTCCACTCTGAAACTCAGGATCACCACCATAAGGCAAGAATTATTTAGTTTATTTTCCAGGTTGAACCAAGTTGTTGTTTTCTGTACATTATGTACAGTTTACCAACGTTTCGATTACATTGCAGTATTCTTTGTCAAGGGGACTGAAATACCCCTACTCGATCTGAGGTAATCAGTCTCCCAGGAAGCAATCACACTACAAGAGTGGTTCCTGACCTTGGTATGTATATCCTAGCCTTTCTGGCTGACGTAAGGCCACTGGCTGTGTCATGAGAGTTCTGGAAGGTATGTGTCACAGCCAGGTAGTGGGGCTTGCCCGTGCTGTTATATAATTGGAGGTTCAACCTGCGTGCTTATGTTGTAGTGTGTTTGTCTTAATCTACGTATGATAGGCATCCAAGAATTACTGATTTTATACCCTTCTTCTAAATTCATATTGTTCGGATGTTTCTTGATTTTGATAGCCTCGTGGATTTTCCTTTCCAGATTCCAAAGAATAGCTGCTAGGATCTTGGTCTTATCAAATGATATTCCGTGTCTTGTTTCGTAGGAATGCTTCGCTACCGTTGAAATATCAGTTTTGATTTTTGGTGTTGATGGATATTTTCTTCTAGGAGGGTAGAGATCAGACGTTTTGTTTCACCAACATAGCACGTTCCGCAGCTACATTCAGTATGGTATATTTCAGGAGCATGTAGTTCTATTGTGTCTTTTACTGGTTGTAGATAACGGGCTAACTTCTGGTGTGGTTTATGGATGGTTTTTATGTCTTCTGATTTTCCAAAGACTCGTCGAATGTTATTGAGCAAGTAGCCATTTCTCCTGAGGGTTCTCGTGAGATGTTCTTTCTCTTCTTCGAGGTGTTCTGCGTCTGATATCGCTATGGCCCTGTTAGAACAGCCTGCTTTTGTAATCGGTGGTGATGAGAAGTGGCATGCAGGTACCTGTCTGTGTGTGGGTTTCCATTATATTGTGTGACTCAGAGTCCCATTGATGTTGTGTTTTACTAGGACTTCCAGGAATGGTAGTTTTCCATTTACTTCGACTTCCGTGGTGAACTGAATATTTACGTGAATAGAGTTGAGATGGTCGAGAAATAGCTGCAGGTTGTTGCTCCTGTGAGCAAAATCAGTCACTGAATTAAGCATTGCAGTTTCCTTTTTTTGTGTCTCATACTTCTGAACTGTATAACATTTTAGATTTAACCACAGCATTAAATACATTTCTTTGTACCCTAAAACCTAAAATCAGTATGTGACCCATTGCACAAAAAGGGACCCTAAGCTGGCAATGGAAATTTTACAGCAGAGCTGAACAAAAGTGTTCGTGATGTTAAAATTGTTTTGAATTCTTGTGCTACCTTTGGGTCTTCTTAACAAACTAAGTTGTGCAGCAGTTCGAGTCATTGCTACTTGATGTCATGAAAAGTTCGTACAATTGGTAAGAAAATTTGTGAAAGCTATAGTTGTGATTTTCTCAACATACAGTTTTCTTAATAGCAACAGTCAATAATTAATATCTTCTGAAATATTGCACCTATGAACATGAACTTTTTTTAAAATGCTCAGTATGTTATGCCAATTTTAGAACTATAAAAACCGGGCGAGTTGGCCGTGCGCGTAGAGGCGCGCGGCTGTGAGCTTGCATCCGGGAGATAGTAGGTTCGAATCCCACTGTCAGCAGCCCTGAAGATGGTTTTCCGTGGTTTCCCGTTTTCACACCAGGCAAATGCTGGGGCTGTACCTTAATTAAGGCCACGGCCACTTCCTTCCAACTCCTAGGCCTTTCCTATCCCATCGTCGCCATAAGACCTATCTGTGTCGGTGCGACGTAAAAGCCTTAGCAAAAAAAAAAAAAGAATACCTATAAAAATCTCAAAAATGAAAAATCTGACTTTAGGTCCCTTTCCGTGCAACGGGACACATGTAAGGTATTCTATTGTCTAGTATTTGTGTTCTAGATAGAGCTGCTGCACCAATCAGTTTTGCCATCTTGATGTGTTCAGACCATTTTCCATTTCCTGATATTATAATTCCTAAAAATTCTATCTTGTTAAATACTTTCAGATTTACTCCTTCACGATACCATTTTTTGCTAATTTGTCCCCATTTTACATACCATTACTCTGGTTTTCTGTGCGTTAATTTTCATATTCCACTCCTTACAGTACTTCTCGATACCATCAATACTTTTTTGAATTGCAGCTGGCGTTAGTGTGAACAGGAGTATGTCGTCAGCAAAGACGAGACCAGGAATATCTTGATTTTCTAAACGTGGCAGTGCAGGTCTCTCCTTTCCTTCAAATTATACTATATCATTTATAAACAATAGAAATAAAGTAGGTGACAATTTACACCCCTATTTCATTTCCATTTTAGAGATAATCTCTCCTACTACTCCTTCTTTTACTTTCACTGTACATTTTACTTCTGCATGTATCTCTTCTATCACTCTTATCATTTTACATAATACTCCAACTTGTCTCAACCTACTAAGAACTGCCCCCTGTTCACAGTACCAAAGTCCAAGTCTATTGATACTATATACAGCTTTCCTCCTTTTTCTGTACATATTTGTTTATAAGAGTTCTCAGAGTTTAGTCATCAGCCCGAAGGCTGGTTGGATCCTCAACAGCTCCGCCGTCAGCTGTCATAGATGGCCTAGGCATCACTGAAGAGGCGTATGAGAGAAATGAGGAGTGAGGTAGTTTCCCGTTGCTTTCCTCACCAAGCCAGAAGTTGCTATTACATATCAGCCTGCCAAGCCCACTGAAATGCATGCACCAACCAACCCTATGAGCAACAGTTTCACACCATTCATAGCAGAGACTGGCTGCATAAGGAATGACATTACTATCATTGCTCATACCTCAGTCACTTTCATATTGTCAAAGCCAAGTATAAGACAGAGACAGATCAATGAAAGTAATAGAATTGCTCTAGCCTATACCAGAAGACATAGTGCACTGTAAACACTAAGTCCTGCCAGCAAAGGCAGTATAAAAACATTACCTGGTGTTCTTCTCCCTCTTCTGAAACTGCTTCGAAATTTTAACAGGGTTGAATGTCTCTCTGCCCAGTTCCTTAGGCTATTTGCCAGTATCCCAGTATATACTTTCCCCAGTGTATCTAATAAGGTTATTCCCCTGGAGTTACATGGATTCTATCTGTCTTTGTATATAGGCCATATTATACCCTTTTTTCAAGTTTTCTGGAATACCCCTTTCTCAAAGAGTTTATTCAATATCCTTGTCAAAATTTCCATCATGCCATTTTGCTTTCCTACCTCTTTCCAAAATTCATATCTGATATCTGAAATAGCTCCTGATTTTCCATGTTTGGCCACTTGTAACAGATCTATTATTTCTTGAGTCAAAATAGCTTCATCTGATTCAGACAGAGTGACACTCAAACTCCCCCGAAACCACAGTCCCCTCATGATGAGCTCTCTTTATTCAATCATTTCTCAAAATACTCAACCCATGTACTGTGACTTATGTTGGTCCCTCCCCCCAGCACCCGAGTTGTTCTTGGTTGTTTGATTTATTTTTATCCTATACTTTCCTGCGGTCATTGTTCTTACAATTTTTATTTTTGTTTGTAGCCATCTTTTATTGCCATTCCAACTTTGTCTTTCTTAACATTCCTCTGTATTCTTTCCTTCTTTTCACAAAATTCATTTCTAGCTACTTGCTCTCTATCTATCTTGTATCTCCTAAGTGCCTTTATAACTAGTGTCTTGTTCTCTGGACATTCTGTATTACACCATCCACTTTTTGTCTGGGCTTTACCTGGATTTAGCCTCTTGCTTTTTCCTACCATTGTTGTTAAATTTTCTATATTACATACGGCTTCTTCAACTCTCTTCTGCCGGGCTGAGTGGCTCAGATGGTTGAGGCGCTGGCTTTCTGACCCCAACTTGGTAGGATCAATCCTGGCTCAGTCCGGTGGTATTTGAAGGTGCTGAAATACATTAGCCTCGTGTCTGTAGATTTATTACTGGCATGTAAAAGAACTACTGCAGGACTGAATTCCGGCACCTCGGCGTCTTCGGAAACCGTAAAAGTAGTTAGTGGGACATAAAGCCAATAACATTATTATTATTATTATTATTATCATCATCAACTCTGTTCTCCTCTATCAGTTTTTCAAATCTTAAAATTCTCTCTGCTGAAGTAATTTCTGAATTCATTGCCTAATTCTTCTAACCAACGATATCTAGATATCTTCTTCTCCTTTAAGTTATCGTAAACCGTATATCTTGGCTCATTATTTTTATAGTTACTAGCATGTGGTTTGCCTACGCCTAATCCCTAATGTGTATCTTTAAGAGAAAGTATGACTGGGCAACCATATTTACCACTTAATCATAGAAAAGGTCATGAGTCATCTACTCTTTTTCTGGTCTACTTATATTCCATTATTCTGGAAATGCCTTAGCAGTATGCATTGGTATCCTTTTGTACCTATAAAAAAATCATTGGTGGTGTCTTTTGGCCACCTGCATTTGTTGTCAAGAGCACAGTGATGTTCTTGTTTTCATCATTTGCCCCAGAGAGGTGCACTATCTTGCTCCCACTGTCAGCAAATACTTTCTCCCCTCTTGGGTTCAAGTAAAATATTGACTCGTCGACATTAAATACTTGTGATGCATTTTTTGGTACATCCCTTAGACCCTTCTCTTGCATATACAATCTTCATACCATTTTATGAGCTTCTCCTTGGTGATGTTAAGTTTTAGACCATATAAATGTTTGATAAATTATGTCACTAATGGTAATTTTCCGGCCTTAAAAAAAGTTTATTCGATTTCTGTCCAGGAGGTTTTTCCATGGCTAACTCCTTACAGAGCTTGGCAGCAATAATCATGAACATGTCCTTTGTAGCAGGAAAGCCGGCTTTCGCCATGGGTAGTGACATCCTACTGCAATCAGTCAGAGATTATGTTGGGGTCGTTATGTATAGTAAATAATATGGTGTCATTAGTAAATGTTTAACATAAGAAAATATTTTTGTTTACACAGGCTTTTTGTGCAGTTTCTTCGAGTTTTATATAGTTCAAGATAGTCTCAGTCCTGTCCACCTTGAATCACCGAGACTTTACTGTAATGGATATTCAGAAATTTAATTTTTGTGCCAAGTCCATCGGCAGTAAGCATCACTAACTTTTCAACAATAAATAAAATGACTTTGCCTATTTTAATTGAGGTATGATTGCTGCTGCCACTCATCTTTGACAGATAGTGTTGCCGCAACAGAAACTAACTCGACGATGGCTGGTTCAACAGCTAGTCCAAAATAAAAACTAAATATGAGGCAAAAATTCGAAGGGTACGGATAAAATTATTCTGTAATTTTATTTATGCAGTTGACATACAACACAGTATTTATACTAACGACACCATATTATTTACTACACATACTGACCCCAACATAATCTCTTGACTGATTGCAGTAGGATGTCACTAATTTTATCTAATGATGCCATGTGATAATCTTTAAATCAACACAAATGATGCATTAGATTCAATTATTTACTAGTAAATGTGGGTAATAATTGTTGTTGTTGTTGTTATTATTATCAGTTCATGCACTGGTTTGATGCAGCTTTCCGTGCTAATTTTTCCTGTGCTAACCTTTTGACTTTGATGTAACTGCTACAGGGTGATCAGATATGCTTTACTCTGGCGTGCAATGTTTTTACTTTGAACAAGCGTGCGCTTGTTTCCTACATGCGTGTTGAGGTCCGTAGCAGAAATGTCAACCATTCAACAGTTTAACACCATTCTTTTTTTTTTTTTTTTTTAAGAAATTCAAATTATTTACCAGCTTATGAAAGTTGTTGAAACTGCTTGCCTTCATTCTCTGCACATTTTTGACTCCTCATTTGTAAATTATTCATTGTATACTGTATTTCACGTTGAGGAATCCCAGAAATTTCCTGAAAAATATTATGTTTTAGTTCTTGTATGATGTGCGGGTTCGTCTTGTACACAGCATTTTTTAATTTACCCCAGAGTTAATAATCGCATGCCGATAAATTAGGAGACCAAGGGGGCCACAAATCCCTTACTAAGAACTTGGTTCTGAGAAAACACTCTGAATTTCTCCCAAGGAATTATTTGCAGTGTGAGCAGTGGCCGAGTCCTGTTCACAAAGTGCAAAATTATGCTCCCTGTTGGTTAATTCTCTGAAAAGAGGATGGTTATCACGTAAGTAACAGAACATAGTGTATTCTCCAAAAAATTGGTCCTGTGATTCTTTCACCACTGATGGCACACCATACATTGATTTTTCTTTTCTGTAATGGAGGGGTAGCACTTCATGTGCGAAGTCAGGTTTAAGAGCACTCCAGAAATTATTGATTTATTTATACTCATAGCCATGGAAGTGGAACCAGGTCTCATCCAAGAATATTAAATGGGGGTCTATTTGTCCATTTGTATACATTTTCCACACTCCACTCACAAAATGTGTGTCTATGTAGAGGGTTACCTCGTTTGAAGAGCATGTGCCACAGTTATTTCATACGATTTTAATCTATGTATAAAATAAGAGTTATGTTTGTACATTTCTCAGAATTTAAAAAAAATGGCATTTCTCTATTGGCCGTACCCATAGTAATAAAGAAATGCAGTTTTTAGTTTTTCCATCATCTCTGTATGTATGTATGCATGCACATCACAAGAAAATGGCTGTACAGAATTTAATGAAAATCGGTATTTAAATTCTTGGAATAAAGCACTACAGTCTAAGCTTTAAGTAACTTTATTTACTTCACATTGGGTGAAATGGTAGTTTACGGGAAGGCTTAAAATAATTCTCTTAGGCCCTATATCTATGTTATTAGTGGTCCAATCGATAAATACTGTAAGTTATAGAAAATACAATTTCTGTTCCTTTATTATCCCGTTAAGTTTTACCGTACTAGCCAAGATAACAGAAATATTTATGAATTTAAACTTTTGTTGCGTAGTCCATGTAAACGCTGAGCATCGCTAACATGGAAATGTTGTTTAATCATGTTAACTGTTGATGGTGGTGGTTTTTATCATGATTGTCTTAAGGTGAAAAACTGCGTGGTCAACAGCCCATATCAGCAAGGAAAATTGTGAAGATGACATCAAAAAGAGAAAAACATCATCAAGTAATGAACGCTTTAAGAATAAGACAAGGGAGTCATGAAAGGAGGAAGGAGGACTTCATTTACGTTGGATGCCCTAATACCACAGAGTCTTAAGAAAACTAAATGTGAAGGCCTACAAGATCGGAAGCCCATAAAATTGATCAACAGTAACGTTATTATATTGACTACTGTTTGTTGTGATGTGCTTTCTCTCTCCTGCTGCCACTCATCTCTGATGTAGGATTGCATGTTATTCCTCTGTTTTATGCATGTCCTGGTAACTACTGGTGCAATGACACACTGGTTAATCATAGTATTCTAGCTATTCGATCCCTGCTATAAGACATAAATAGGAATGGGAAGTTTGCGCACTTAACAGAAAACATCAAAGCAGTGTTTCCGCTGTCTGTGACTAGATCATTCCAGCTCTGGAACTTGGTGTTGTTAGAACGCCAATGCTGTTTGTTAACAGTGAGAAACAGTGCCGTTTTCCATTTGATTGAGCATTTCATATTACAGCATTGCTTTTAACTGCGACATTCCAGTTGGTTAATATTGCATTCTGACAAGAATATGGACATCAGTGTAATGACCTATGTCGAGTTAAGTTTAATATTTGTGTGTCTCTGTTAGAGCATCACGTGAAAATGGATGGATTTTAATGAAACTTGGTATTTCATTGTTGAATAAGGTCAAGTATGATCTTAGCTAGGCATATAAGTTGTCCAGAAAATTTCACCAGGAGGTGGTGCTTCAGAAAGAGGTGACTCATAAAATCAATATATTTCTTTTACGGTTGGTTTTTACATGAAAATAGCTCATCGCAAATGTTTATTCTATACTGTTTTTTCAATACAATGAAAAATAAGGGCAATATCAGTGTCAGTCATGTGAAAATATAAGTCCAAAAACTGATAACTAACTCTATAGACTATAAAGAGAGTTGCTCGAGATTGTTCTGGCAACATTTTAAAGGCTTTGTATACCTGTTAGTAATTTTTAAAATATTAACCTAATAATTACCTCTCTTTTATACCAGAGGAAAGATCAAATCAAGTAATAATATAAGCAAAATAATACGAAACTGCAAAGGGCTACAGAGAGCAAGGAAGCGAGATTGTCATGACAAGCCGCTGACAGGGAGGCATGCCCACTTATATGCCTCAGGATCTGGGTAACAGTATGAGGGGTGGACAAAAATTTAATCATGCACGTGCTTGAGTGATTGTCCCATCAATGACGGATACTACAGCTATTTTTTAATTTTGTAGCCTTTTGCACAAGTCCAAATGAAATTCCACTTGTGCAAGACAATGAAGTGATTTTTATAGGAGAATTTTTCAAATGATGACCAATTTCATCTGATTTATCTTTGGTGTGAAACCTATGTTGCTTGTTAGTTTCTTAGGATGGATACCTCCATTTTTCTGAAATTTATTATAAAAGATTATGGGCTGTTTTACGACTTTTAACTTATACACCCGGGAATCTTTCTTAAGACCGTCTTTGAACTTCACATGCTGAGTAAATACTTGTAAGTCATACGTAAAAACTGCTGTGCTGTTGAAAACTCACAAATCATAATCACTTTAGACTAATCAAAGAATATAATAACAAAACACACACATCCTCACACTTGGGATCAGCTGAAATAATTTTGTGACATTGGACACGTGAACAAGGACTGCTAACAGGGATGCTTGTGCACACAAAACAAAGGCCGGGGTCAGGGAACAAGCATGTAATGGTATACTGTGCTATCCCATTCCTGTGTGCAGTGAACAAGTGGGGAGCATGCCCATAGGAAAAACATCATGCCCACTGGAGTAAAGAATATTTGATCACTTTGTACATCTTCTTTAATCTGTTTGCCATATTCATGCCTGCTGTTCTTACTACTAGAATTCCTTCAACAACTAACTGAACAAGTCCTGGGTGTCTCAATATATGAATAGCTGCTGGCAAAAACGTTGTAACCCTCACTTTTCTAGAATGCTGGGTTTCCATGCATGAACGATGTATGCGGTCAGAGTGAGGCATGTAGGAAGTTATGTTGGCAAACTTGAACGTTAAGCGCCCTTTTTTCTTTTGTTTAAATTTCACCATGGGTCGTGCGGGTGCGTAAACGTTGTATCAATGGACGAAGTTGCATTTTGAGGTAATAGTGTTTTACCTGGCAGGTATTCATCATATGTCCTATCAATCTATCTCTTAATACAGATGTTGTCTTTTGGACGTTTGCCCTGTGAAAAGGTAGACTGTAGGAAATCTTTATATTTCCCAAAGACATTGCTTCACATCCTCGGAAGAGAAACTTGACCAACTGCAACTGTTCTAACAAAACTTAATGACTGTTTTAACTTGTGGTCAGTCAAATTTGTCTGCTGACGACACGGAGCAAAGTCTTTACAAAACATAAAAGATTTGCTTTTTCACACGGCAAAAATCCAAGTATCGTTTGTATTAACATGGGCCGTGAAAGCATCAATCTAAACAGTCATTTTTATTCAAAAGATTTTACTGTCATTACATCATATTTTACTGCACTGCACAGCACAGCAGCAATACAGGTCAAATTGGTCAAATTTTGCCAAATCGTTCTCCTCTCAGCAACTTGATTCAGTATCTCTTCATTTGAGATCCAATCCACCCATCTCGCCTTCAGCCTTCTTCTATAACACCACATTTAAAAAACATAGGTTTTCTTTATTTCTCCTCGTTCATGCTTCACTTCCATACACCGGGCTGAGTGGCTCAGACGGTTATGGCGCTGGCCTTCTGACCCCAACTTGGCAGGTTCGATCCTGGCTCAGTCCGGTGGTATTTGAAGGTGCTAAAATACGTCAGCCTCGTGTCGGTAGATTTACTAGCACGTAAAAGAACTCCTGCGGGACTAAATTCCGGCACTTCGGCGTCTCCGAAAACCGTTAAAGAGTAGTTAGTGGGACGTAAAGCAAATAACACTTCCATACAATGCCACAGTCTGCACAAAAGTATGCAAATTTATTCTCTTGAGAAATCCTTGATTGTGCTAGTCTGCATTTTATATCTTCCTTACCTCTACCATAGCTGTTCCACTATCCAAGTTACAATATCCATCTGCTTTCATTTCCTAATTTAATATTTCCTGTATCACGTGATTTTATTTGATTGTACATTCCATTAATTTGGTGCTGAATTGATTTATTTTCATCTTGTACTGCTCCAAGAGTGTGTCTTCACCGTTCAAACTCTGATAAAATACCATATTTACTTGCATAACTTTTTTTTTAGAGGGCAAAACTTGAAGGGGGGGAAATCCAAAAAATCGGACAAAAATTGAGATGTACAACTTCAAAAACTTCATTTATCAGGTGAATATTTAAAAGCAAATAACTAAACTAACACAAAATTCGATCAGTTGTGAGACTTTTCTTCAAATACCGTATTGTGTTCAAGCTCGGCAATATTGCGGCAGCAATACAGGTGAACATTATCGTGGGGTCAACCCTAGCAATACAAACATAGCATAATATGTATCACAACCTATATATATATATATATAAAACTGAAGTTATATAGTATTAAATTTCCAATTATTTATGTCTCGTGCATTGTTACCGACTATGATCACAGAGATATTCATGTATTTGGATTTTTGTTACTAAATCCATATCAACGCCGAGTCACGAGAACATGGGTAAGCAGAATTGAATGAAAATTGGTATGTAAATTCGGATAATAAGGTACTACAGTCTACACTATAAATAATTTTATAAGACGTCCTAATATCACAGAGTCGAAAGAAAACTATATGTGAAGGCTTACAATATAAGAAGCTCATAAAGTTGATCAACATTAACATTACATTGACCATTGTTTGTTGTGATGTGCTATGTATCCTCTGTTGTCACTCATCTCCGATAGATAGGATTACTGCTGCTTACCAAGTATTTTTTAAATTCGCTTCACGTCAGCGCGACGCAGATCGGTCTTACGGTGACAATGGGATAGGAAAGGGCTAGGAGTGTGAAGGAGGCGGCCATGGCTGTAAATAAGGTATAGCCCCAGCATTTGTCTGGTGTGAAAATGGGAAACCAAGGGATACCATCTTCAGGGCTGCCGACAGTGGGGTTCGAATCCACTATCTCCCGGATGCAAGCTCACAGCTGCGTGCTCCTAACTACACGGCTAACTCGCCCGGTCATACTGAGTGTAACAACCTGCCTGAATATTGGCAGGAAGTAGCTGGGGAGCTAGATAACTTTCTTCTTTAGCATGCCATTCCTCTGGTTCATAAATTTTCTGATACTATTGGTACGTAACACACTGTTTCATAATAGCATTCGAGCTATTCAGTCCCTACTCTGAGGCACTGATTGGAATGAGCAGTTTGTATATTTCATGGAACAATAGCACAGAAGTGTTCACAGCAGTCTGGGGCCTGGATATTGCAGTTCTGGAACTTTGGACTGTTAGATCGGCACCGTAGTACTGTCCGTTAAAAGTGAGAAAATGTGCTGTTTTTCATTTGATCGAGTATTTTATGTGATAACATTGTTTTTAATCCCTACAGTCCTACTGACGTTTTTGTAATGACCTATGTTGACTTTAGTTAGGAAATCCACAAAGTCAGTCTTTCTGGGAATCCTGTAGTGAAGCAGGGGTAGGCTTACATCAGCTAGTTAAAATATAAAACTTCAACCTATTCGGTAATATGTAATGTAATCTTATAGATTACTTGATTAACATATTATATATTTTTTTAAATATGCATGTTTCAGTTCATTGAGCCATCATCAGCATTGGAAAAGACATAAAAATCAGTATACATTATTGAATTATGTCCATAAAGTCTTATATAAAATAACTTAACATAAAATATGTATTAAAAGCTAGTGCAGTAAAATATGATGTAATGATAGTAAAATCTTTTGAATAAAAATAATGAGCTCCATCCAGTGAATTCTTTGTTTCTTAAGTATAATCTTGCTGTAATATTGTGGCTGTCTTGTACGTAGTCAGTACGGATTTGAAAAGGTGACTAGCAATTATTCTTCATAACTGTAGAAGTGTCTGGGAATAGGTCCAGATAATGTATAATTAAGGTTATGAATGGGGAAAATATAAATCAATATGTTGAAAACAAATTAATCATTTTACTGTACACCGCAGTAGTATGGAAATGTGTATTGAATGTCTACTCACCTCAAGGGCCAGTGGAGTGTCATATTATAAAATGTGTGTGTGCTGCTACCCAGTGGAACACGCAAGGCTAGCAGAGCATGTTGGGAGGGGAAGGGAGATGGGCACAGTGGGAGGAGTCACGGCTTGTGGTGGGAAGGAGATAGTGGAGGATGGTAGATAAATGAACAGGTTGAAGGTGACAGAAATCTTGTTATATTTGGTTTTAAATTATAATTGAATGTTTCTTCTGGAAGAATATTAATTCATTCAGATATTTTAGTAAGGCTAAAATTGGGATTATTTTTCTGATCTGTTTCAGTATAGATTCTTTTTTTTTTTTTTTTTTTTTTTTTTTTTTTTTTTTTTGCATGGTGTAAAATGTCCATACCTTGGTCTATTGATGTGAATGAATGTTCAGTCTGGTGGTATTTGAAGGTGCTCAAATAGGTCAGCCTCGTGTTGGTAGATTTACTGGCATATAAAAGAACTCCTGTGGGACAAAATTCCAGCACCCCTGCGTCTCAAAAAACAAAAGAAGTAATTAGTAGAACATAGAGCCAGTAACATTATTATTATTAGTATTAATAATAATAATAATGTCCATAATTGGTCATATGTTGACTCATTGCTTAAAATCTATTATATTTTTGGGCATTGTAATGTTCTTTATATCTAATAAATAAATAAATAGATCATCATGGGCCTCCATTCCCCTTATCGAGCTCCTGCCAGGTTGGAGCATTTATGGGACTTCTCCACCTTTCTCTCTCCTTCCACAATTCCTCTTCCGTCATTTTGTTCCAGTCCAGGTGTCTTCTTCTTGCACTCTTCTTGATCCACCTTGTTTTAGGTATCCCTCTCTCTCTCCTTCCTTTGAACTTCATGTCTATCATCTGTTATGGAATTATTTTCTCCTCCGTCCTCTTTACATGTCCAAACCATCTTAGTTTTTACTCCTATCAATTTGAGGTTTTCCATTCCGATCTCCTTTCTCACATTGTTTCTCAGTATGTTTTTCTTTGTCTTTTCTGGCATACTTCTTAGGTATTTCATTGTGCTGGCCTGAATTCTACTCTCCTCCCTACCTATCATTGTCCATGTCTCAACTGCATATAAGTCAATATGGATGAATAATACATGTTGTACATTATCTCTTTACACTTCCATGGACTTCCTTATTCCAGACAAGATTTGTTACACTCTGGTAGAATGCATTGCCTTGTTGCACCATCTTCCTAATCTCCATGTTCAGCCTTGTATTCACTCCCTAGGTATTTGAAACTGTCAACAATTGCAAGGCTTTGTCCACCAATTTTCACAGTGCCTTTCCCTTTTCTTTCTCCTCTCAATATCACCATGGTCTTGCTTTTGTCTTCACTAATTTTCAAACCATACTTTTCAATGATGATGATAACTTTTTAATTTTCTCGTTCAGTACATCAAGTTTTACTTGTTGTTCATTCCCCAGACCACAGCATCATCTGCAAATAGTAATAACTTCTTCTCCCTGTTCTCGTATGCTTTTTTTTGTCTCCTTTACAGTTTTATCCATAACCATTAGAAACAAGAGATGACGGGACACTCCCCTGTCTTAGTCCAGTTCCATTTCTAAACCATTCCGTCTGTTCAGCTGGTGTCTGTACATTGCTGACGCAGTTGTTGTACGTTACTTGCACCATTTCTACAGTTTGTGTACCCAGTCTCTTTTGGACTTGTTGACCAAACCTTCTCCCTGGGAACAACATCGTATGCCTTTGTTAGACCTAGGTATGTGATGACCAAATCCTTTCCATGTTCCCAATTCTTTTCCATTAATTGCCTCATGCTGAAGATGGGGTCCACTGTAGATCTAAAGCCATACTGTTCTCTGCAAATCTGTTTCTACCTTCTCATTCTCCTCTCTAATATCCCTTCTAGTATATTTGCCACTTGTGATTAAAATGTGATTTCTATATAGTTATCACACACTTTTTTGTCCGCCTTATTAAAGACTGGTGGTATTTTTTCCTTTCCCTGGTCTTTTGGCATATGTTTCTGCTTCCATATACACTCAACACATAATTTGTTGTTTCAGTCCTTCCAAAAATTCTTTCTGTACATTCCTATCTTTTCATTTCCACACTTTAATTTTAATATCTTTTGTCTCCTTTAATTTTCCCTGGAAGTACACCCACCAATTGTAGTCCAACAGGTCCATCAGCCTTTATCAATCCCACACTAATTTCATCCATCCTGGTGCTTTCCCCATTTTCATTTTTCAGACTGTTGATTCCACCTGTAACATTGTTATATCATTTTCTACTGTTGAGTCATCACACTTTCTTACTACAGTCTCCTCTGCATGATTCCTTACATTCAGCAGCTTATCAAAATACTCCTCCCATCTTCTCTTTATTTCTTCTAGATATGTTATCAACTCTCCACCTTCTTCATCAGCTCTGTTTAAACTCTTTCTTTCTTATTACTTCGTATAAATCGATATGGCATTTTTTTATTGCCAGCTCCATCCATTTCCATCTTTTGTGTAAATTCTTCCCAACTTTTCTTCTTTTGTCAATTTCTTACATTTCCTTTTATAAGGTGTGATCAAAACTTTTTCCATTTGAGGGTGTTGCTGCCACAGGCATGCAATGTAGCGCGACTCCGATGCGGATAAGCATGGATGTGTAGGCAAAGGGATTAGTGTGGCAGTCATGTCATGCCGAGGTGCATGCGTTAAGTGTGGCCATGTGAATTATTACAAGATAATAGAATTATGTTAATTATTATGGTGACGTTATTATCAAATGCGTCCAAACCGGACCAACATGCTGTTATTCTGATCTTGGCTGCCAAAGGACAAAATACCAGTGGACATCCATCAGCGAATGAAGACTGTGTATGGGGCAGAATGTCTGTTGAAAACTACCGTTATGGAATGGTGCACCAAGTTCCGTGCGCGTTGCATTTCGTCACGACATCGGTTGATCTGGGAGGCCACCCTCATATCCCATACCTCAAAGGCTGTCACACAGAAGGTACTCAACTCAAGTGAGAGACACTCCAGCAGCCTCCCTATAGTCCCGATCTCTCCCCATGCGTTTATCACGCCTCGGTCCCCACAAAAAGGCCTTGAAGTGTTGACGCTTCCTGTTGGATGAGAATGTGCAGCAGGCGGTTGCGGACTTCTTCACGCGGCAGGACATGGCATTTTACCACATAGGGATCTTCAACCTGGTGAGTTGGTGAGATGAGTGCCTCAAGGCTCACAGCAATTTTGCCTGATTGGCATCCCAATTCAGAACCGTACGGCCATCAAACGGAAACTTTTTGATCACCCCTTATATTATCAAGATACTTCCTTTTGCTTTCTTTTTTATATTCTATTCTTGTTATGCTTTCTTATTTTCTTTCACAGCTTCTCTCACCTTCTCATTCCATCATGGTACCTCCTTTTCTGTCACTCTCATTGATGTTCTCCCACAGGCACAGCCCCACTCACAAATACCCTTTTGAAGTTGGACCCCTTCCTTCCACATTTCCTACTTCAGTAACTGGAATTTGTTGTTTCATTCTCTCCAGAAATTCTTGCTGTACATTCTTATCCTTTAATTTCCAAACTTTTATTTTCTTACTTGCTTTACTTTTTTCATTCTCGCCACTCTCATTTTTGCTATCACAACTTTATGGTCTCTATTCACACTTTATAATTAAAAATGCCAGCACCAGTGTTGATATCAATTATTTTATTTATTACTCTTAGTATGATATAGATGTTGATTCCCATAGGGAACCTGAAATATTTGTCCCAAATGAGTAATTAGTATACGAATTGGCAACATGTCAGTTGTTATTGTACATAGTAATGAGTTACTGTTATCTTATTCTGATGGTAATTACAATGTTCTTTCCCATTCATCGCTACATTTTTTGGTGCTTTGGCCTGTAATATTAAAATAACAACCAATTTAATGTCACTAAAAGGTAACTGAAGACATACATGTAAGTAAAATTCATGCTACTTCATAATGGTGGAAAAATACAACACAAGATGAATGATAGGTTAATATGGCAAGATAAAATTTAGCCCACAACCACATTATTTATTTCTTGTGAAGCATCAAACACTTATTAAACATTTACAATGACTATTTAATCTCATCAGCTATGTGTAATATTATAAGAATTATAGGTTAGGTATCGTGTATAATGAATGTCATGAATGAAAACAAGCTGTTAACAAAAGAGGAATCATAAAAGCAGGTCTTAGCCGCATTGAAACATTTGCCGACATGGAATTAGAAGCTGCGGATCTTGCACCATTTCAAATTAAATTAAATAGATTGTGATCCCTCAACAAAGACTTCCAAGCAATTCAGTTAGACTTGGAGTTAATTGACAAGTCAGAAGATGCTCAGCATGATAAATACCGCAAGGAATTTGAGAATTTTTACAACATGGTAGAATCTAAACTGCAAGGTGCAGTCAACATAACGGTTACAAGAAATGAAGTTGAATTACACTCTCCTTCTGTAAATGGTTCCTGCTGTAAAAGAAATCTTAGATTCTCCAAAATAAACCTGCCAACTTTCGATGGTAATTTAACCACTTGGTAGCATTATAAAGACACTTTTGAAAATCTTATCATAGCTACATACATGCCAACTTCCCAATTTTTGACAGTTTTTTGCGCCTCCCGATTATTCTATTATTTCTCCCGATTTTAGCTTATTTTTTTGTGAACTTCAAACATTTGTTTTCAAATCCTGCCATTTCACCTTTTTATGCGTGTGGCCGGAAGTCCTTCACTCATTGGCCGCTTTCAAACGAAATATCTACGTTTATTAATGTGAGAAATGTGTGCGTATGTGCAATGTTTATTGAACCCGTGTATCGCGGCGTGTATATCGATCGTCAATCTCTCGTTCTCGCCTGCTATATTTATTTTTGTTCACATCAGTCTAGTCGATTCTAGAGACTAGTCGCTAGATATGGAGTCTTTTTTAGTAATTTAGTGATAGAATTTCAATGATAATGACTAGTGACTTTTCTAGAGATTTTAGGAGCCATTTGGAAACAATTCTGACTAATTTTAATTAATCTCAATACCCATAAATAAAACAAGAGTATCTGTACATTGCTCAGAATTTATAATATTTCTGTACCGGTCGTGACCACAGTAACAAGGAGAAATGCACGTTTTAATTTTCTGTAATGTCTGTCTGTATGTACGTGCATCACAAGAAAACGGCTGAAGATAATTGAATGAAAATCAGTATATAAAGTCGCTACAGTCTACGCCATAAACAATTGTGTTCACGCTGAGTGAAATGGTCATTTAGGGGAAGGCCTAAAATTTAATTCTCACATATATTATTGTTCCGAGGTATCTGTGGAACAGCAGAGGTGAAAGAAGGTGCGGGGGTGAATGGGTCTCAAACTACGAAATTAAAGTTAAGGTAAAATTTAACAAGGTTATATTTTCTTTTCAAAATCAAGAATGAGAAATAACAAATTGAACAGGTACACAGTAGCCGAAACACAATTCGAAAAGGTACAATTACAGAGATTACAGGATTTGGGCTCCGAGAGCCAGACACCCAATTCTTGAGCTATAAGCCCAACCTTACAATATACAAAGTCAACAAAGGGGCAGAAGACCCCAAACATGCCTAGGAGCACTTGCTCCTCGTTACACGGTAAAGCCTCCTCGAGGCATTCAATTCTTGAGCTATAAGCCCAACCTTACGATATACAGAAGTCAACAAAAGGGCAGAAGACCCCAAACATGCCTAGGAGCACTTGCTCCTCTTTACACGGTAAAGCCTCTCGAGGCATTCAACAACGCACTTTTTCAAGAAAGAGCAACTCGCTCTTAAAATTTAAGCCCATCAAAGGCCACACCAAACTCCACCTTCAAGTTGTCCTCTAAGGACATAAACACAGGGGTAAAATACCCCACCTACTGAGGCCTATTAAGTAAAGAAACATGAAAATTACATGGCCTCAAAAATACCAACTTGAGAGGAGGCGTACTTGCACTCCTAATACATTTTGTTTAAAACCTAATCTGGCTCTAGGCCGCTAATGCAAGGGCTAATCCCATACTAAAGAGGTGACTTATAGAAGGAACAATTTACATTACATTAAGGAAGAAAAGTTGTGAAAATAAGTTCACCTCAATGCAATATCCCGATTTGTAATTTAAAAAGATAGAATAAATACCAAGTGTTTTTACATTTTAAGGGAAGTTACATGGTAAAAGGCTTCGGACCTGCCCCGAGAGTTAAACTGCTGAGCTAGCAAGAAAAGAAGTTATTAAACGGCCATTACCTTGTGGATGAACTGCTGCCCGAAGAAAGAGGCGCTTCCCGCCCCCTGCTACGTACTTTACACACTGAAGGATGTTACTGTCGTCAAACGGCCAAGAAACTTGCATTTCAAACATCCAGCAACTTTACCAGCCTTAAAAAGGGAAAGGAACCACCACAGTCTTACGGCATTTGATGGGAGAAAACTCCAGAAGTTAGGCCAGAACTGAATCACACATATATTCCATAATTTAACACGTGTCAAGCTTATTGATTCATTTCACAATTATAGGAAAGTGCTGTTATTTTACAAATGGAACCTATAAAGACCAACATTCGACATATATAAAAAATTAGGCAAATTATGGAAATATAACGCAAGAATCAAGGCCAACATGTTTCTGTGTCACTAAACACACTGACTATATTACTAGACATTCATGTGCTTTTAGTAAATGATAAGCATTCAATTTATTAGATATTTATGTTTTATACAATACATAATCAACATAATATGAAACTTGTAATTTTATGCAAGAAGGAAATGACATTTAATCATTAGATTTAAAAGCCAACCATACACGGCATATTTAAATATTATCAATATCTGATGTTATATAAGACAAATTGTTATAATATTTTACCACATAACAACGCAAGATCCAAAGCAATAAGTATTTTAGACTTTAAAGTACAATGATTAGACTTTAAAAAATATATTAGTGTGTTTATGTAAAATATTTTATAGAGATCAACCCGCATTTATATTTTGCCTAAAATAATATCACTCCAGCAATAAGGTATAAAGATGTAACATGATATTTTATTATAATTATCACGCAAGTTTTATTTATCAAATTTTACTGATAGTCTATTCACGATTGTACATAAGTATAAAAGGGATTCGATTCAACAAAATAAGCAACAATACCTAAGATAAATGCTTAATCAACCCAAGGATGCATTCTGTCAGCCCAAGGGCATGTATATAATAGACAAAGTTTTGTAATTTTAATTTTTAATTTTAACACAACGCTTAGAAATTTGTAAGTTTTTAAGATAAGTTTTCACTGAAAATTATGAAACAATATATCATGAAGGTCTTTCAGAGGTATAAGATAGAAATGCAAATGTGATTCTGATATAGCTGAAGATGACCTATGAAGGGTCGAAACCGGTCCTAGATTGTAATACTTTGCAAGAAAATAAATGTATTGATTAGGTGGAATTTTTCTTTCCTTTTATGAAGATTATTACTGAAGTGGCGCAGAGACCCTAAAATCAGCAGTTTATATACTCTCGCGGAAAGTTCGAGGTGTTTCAGGAATGAGAACACCCTCCCACAAGAATTTTATTGGTTAAACAAGAAAACCCCTACACAAGATGAAGTATAAACACATTATTGGTGGAAAATTAATTCGAGAAATTTGGGATTGGCTAAATTCAAAACAAGAGGAAAGAAAGGGTTAATATTGCCAACTTAAACCATGACTGCAAGAAATTTAACAAAGAACAAACTTATGAATTCAAATTTTCTCCAAAAACATAGTTCTTTCACTTCGCACCAGGGTGCACAATTGTAGTTCTTCAGTAGTGTCCTCTAGAAGAGAATGTTCACACTTCTTACTACAGGCAAAACAAAACTACGTCGAAAACGACCCAGTTCAGAAACTTCAAAATTTCCAAGTATTGACATCTTCTGAGAAACTTGAAAATTAACACAGTAGATAAAGTTCAGACTTCCTCCAGCAGAGGAGTTTCAACTGGCGCAAAGTTTGAATTAGCGGCGTGGAGGTGTACCGCCCGGTACAATTATTATTGGCCCTATCGATAAATACTACATAATTAAAGTTACATATTATTAAATTCCCCATCATTTATGTTACATACATTTTTACCGTACCATCTGTTATAATAGATATTCATGAATTTGGATTTTTTGTTGCTAAGTCCGTATCAGTGCCGAGATACAAGAAAATGGGTGAACAGAATTTAATGAAAATCGGTATGTAAAGTTTGGGAAAAAGGAACTACAGTCTATGCTATAAATAATTTTATTCACCCTGTTCAAAATGGTAGTTTAGGGGAAGGTGCCAAAATTAAATTTTAATTATCTAATTAGTTATATCAGAAAGTACTACATAACAAAAGTTTTAGAGAGTACAATTTCTGATTATTTATGTCTTATTCATTGTTACCGTATCAACTATAATATTGTGAAGTTGATTATAGGAATGAGAAAAAGTCATGAAGGAACGATCGCTTGATTAATAACACAAGCGGGAGTTATAAAAGAAAAGGCGACTCACTTTACATTAGATGCTCGAATATCACAAATTCACAAGAAAACTAAATGCCTGCAATATAGACAGCTCATAAAATTGATCAACAATAACATTACCTTGACCATTGTTTGTTGTGATGTGCTTTGTGTATTCTTCTGCCGTTTATCTCCGATAGATGGGATTACTGCTGCGTACCTAGTATAATGGCCTGTCTGTATATTGGCGGGAAGTAGTTGAGGAGTTAGATCTTTCTCTTCTTTAGCATGCCATTCCTCTGGTTCATAAATTTTCTGATACTACTGGTAGCCTACGTAACACACTGGATCATCATAGTATTCCAGCTATATGATCCCTACTCTGAGGCAGTAATTCTTAAATGGAATAACCCCGAACCTACTACGTTGGTGTAGCAGGGGAGAGAGAGAATACTACCACAGGTGGCGGATAGGGGGTTTCTAACCAACTTGCCGGTGGACTTGAGCAAAATAAAATAGCTCTCACGTACCAAACACACACACACACCCCTGTGGTTGGGGGACGCAGGCGAAGAATACACCCACGGTATCCCCTGCCTGCCGTAAGGAGCAACCTAGGGATGTTTGAATTAGAACCATGAGACTACTTATAATTAGTACCACCACACTGGGTCGATTTTACTTGCGCGTAGTATCACCATGATGAATATAAGACCAAGTGTGAGGACTCAGCCGTTATAGTATGGTAGTTTATGGTCCCGCCACTGCAAGCGATTATATCCAACACGTGCTCCAGTAGTCCCGGCAACCCGGGTTTAGAAAAGTGCGGGAGACATTACTATGCGAGATATTTCAATGAATAAGTTGAAGGTTCTTTGCTTTCAGTTCCTAAACTCAGTTCATTGTGTGTTGCGAACTTCAAGCATGTGGCTTGATTGATTCCGTACTGTTTTGTGCCTGGCTCCAAGTCAGGCTATGGTAGACTAGTTGATGATATGCGAATTTTTTCACCACCAAAGGATAGAAATCAATTTGAAAAATGGGCCAAAGCTATTCCACGGAATGATACTGAGTTAACGCGTAACAGCAGTATTTTTCATGTTCTTTTCTCTGATGATTTGATAGTAAAATCAGATAAATTTATAGTGAATGCTGAAAAAGTGGATATCTCTCATGTGAGATGGAATTTACGTCCAGGTGCAGTGACTCGCATTTTCCCTAATTTGGTGCCAAATCTTCACGCATGCTTTCGGAAGTTCAGTAACCGACTAATTTAGTTCATGGGTGTTTGTTTTAATATGCTGAATGTATGATTGTTTCCATTGTACCCTGCCGTGGTATTTTAATTGTAATCTCTCATTATTTTTAAAAGACAGTGTATATACTTAACAGTTACGGAGTAATAAATTTCCTCTGGCATCATTCCTAAGACCAGGTGATCGGTTCTGTGGAGCTTGCCCACTCGAGCGCTGCCTGGCAGAGTCCTCACTCCCGGATGCAAGCTCACAGCCGCGCGCCTCTACGCTCTCTGCGGCCTGGTCTTTCTAGCTCTGGAACTTTGAACTGTTAGATCGACACTGTGGTACTTATAATACCAATATCAATGGTCCGTTATTGGACATTATAAATTTTTCAGTTAACTCATTCCTGGTTGCCAGCATTTTGCCCCTGTGTGCTAGGCTGAGCTCATCAGTTGGTACCTAGCACACCTACCAAGCCGCTGGCTAGTGCATACCGTGGAGGCCACTGCGTAGGCTAATTGTAGCCACTGGCAGTGCCAATGCATTATGAGAGACTTTGTCTCATTATCAAAAATTGATGCCTGCTTTTTTCTTTAAAAGTGAGAAAATGTGTTGTTTTTCATTTTAGCTAATATTTCATATGACAGCAGTCTGCAGTGATAAGAATTGAGGGTTTTGAAAAAGAAGCAGCAGTTTGTCCTCCTTCTTTTCAGTGTTTATATAGAACAGGAAGTTACAGTAAAGGAAATCAAAGAAGAATTTAAAAAGGGAATCAAAATCAAACCCTGGAGATTTGCTGATGATATTGTAATTTTTTCTGAGACTACACAAGATCGGGATACTCAGTGGTAGTTATCATCAACTAACACCACAAAAGGAATTAATAATTCCTCGGTCGATCTTCCTTCGTAATGACCTCATGCTTGAAACCCAACTCCAGAAGTTTTGGAGCATCAAAGAAGTAAATCGTGTTGTTTATTCACCCCAAGAAAGAGAATGCGAAAGGAAGTTTCAGAAGAATGCCAAACGAGACAGATATGGAAGATATACAGTAGGCCTTCCCCTTAAGAATGACCATGAGAAGCTCGGTAATTCAAGGGAAATGGCCCTCCAACATGTTCACTTATTAGAAAGAACACTTCAAAGGAACAAGCACTTACGCCAAGAATACTTCGATTTCATGAGAGAATACAAAGCACTTGGACACATGCAACAGATTCAGCAAGTGACAACAGTTGTTGAAGAAAATTAGCACTACTTACCATATCATCCTGTGTTTAAACGAACTAGTAGCACGGCAAAAGCGTGTGTAGTATTTGATGACTCAGCAAAGACTGAAAATGATTTAAGCTTGAACGATATACTTCTTGTAGGTCCTACAATCCAAGGCAACCTCTTCTCCATTATCCTGAGATTTTGCACCAAACATATTGCATTCACAGCAGATATAGAGAAAATGTACCACCAAATATACATCAGCCCACAGGATTACCACTTATAATGCATTCTGTGGCGAGATGATCCTAAGGGGACACTCAAAATATACACTCTTATGACAGTTACATACGGAACTTCATCTCCACCATTTCTTGCAGTAAGGTGCTTGCAGCAACTCACCGCTGATGCAGAAGAACGCTTTCCCAGAACATCCATCATTTTCAAGCGAGATTTTTACATTGACGAATGTATGTCTAGTGATAACTCAATTGAAGAAGCCTAAATTCTCCAAACTGAACTTCAAGAAATTTTCAAACGTGGAGGTTTTAATCTTCATGAATGGTGTACGAATAGTTAGGAATAGTTGAATTCTATTCCTACCACCTTCAAGAAAATCAGCACGCTCTCACTAATGACAATAGTGACATCGTAAGAATTTCAGGTCTCATATGGCAACCATCTAGCCGCAATTTCCAAATTGTCAGTGATCCTATTTCTCGTCAGCAATCGATAAACAGCGTTAAGATTGCAAACTTATTTGTCCTTTCTAGAATAACAGTAATATCATAAGGTTTATTAGCTTCTATGATAATTCTCTACAAGAGATTTATGCAACATCTTTTGCAAAATAAGACCCCTTGGGACGTCCCATTAACCTCATAACTTCTGAGAATGAAACCTTTTCTAACCAACTTCAACTTATTAAAACAATAGGCATTCCGTGGCTAGAGATAATTGATGGCAAAGTAAAGAACATTCAAATTCATGCATTTTGCGAGGCCTCAGAAAAGGGATACAGAGTCTGTATCTATATAAAATCTTGTAATCATGAAGGGAAGACTGCTGTCATGCTACGTTGTGCGAAGTCAAAAGTAGCCCCACTAAAACAGCTCACCACGTTTAAAACTATGTGGAGCTTTATTGCTAGTGAGACTTATAAAGAAAACACTTACCAGTCTGTATTTGACTTATGAAAGTGTTCATACGTGGACAGATTCTATGCTTGTATTAAATTGGCTTGCTTTCTGTTCCACAAAATGGAAAATATTTGTTGCCGATCGCGTGTACTCTGGTAGCGTGGACCTGATTGGTTGAAAGAAGATCCCACTACATGGCCACATGATAAGGATACCATTTCATTAAAAACCTTACTGGAACAAAGAAGCCTCACAGTGTTCATAACTATTCCTTACAATGAGCGTGTCCCGACCAAAGGCAGGCCAGGGTAGCAGGTAATTGGAAGGAATGGTTAATGGCCTTGGACTTTCCATTCACAGAGGTACTGTATTTATACATGCTTGGAATCGAGGAAACAGGCTTCTTAGGTGCAAGGAGTGCCTAATTTCTTACCAAAGATGCTAGTGGAAATTACATACCATGTGAAAAGTACAATAAATATTATGATTCACAAAATATGTCCTAAAAATCTCAGTTACTCACCACTGTGAACCGGCACCTGGTACACTTGGGGGAGTAGAATGATGTGCTTCTTCATGCCACTCCGTGACATCATGTAGTCATTTGTCTGTTCCTGCTCTTTCATAGCCCTCAGTTCTTATCACTGCAGGCTCATTTTTGTATAGATTATAGATAACTTCTTTTATATCTCTATAGAATATACCCATTCACAATAGGAGTGTAATCTTCTTGCCGTTAAAACCCATTCAGGAAAATTTTGAATGTTCATAGGTGTATAAGAGTAGTGCTACTTGACATAAGCTAGGTTGCTTTGTACTGAGCAACTTGGCCATGCGGTTAGGGTCACGCAGCTGTGAGCTTACATTCAGGAGATAGTGGGTTTGAACCCCACTGTCGGCAGCTCTGAAGGTGATTTTCCGTGGTTTCCCATTTGCACACCAGGCAGGTGCTGTGGCTATACCTTAATTAAGGCCATGGTCACTTCATTCGTACTCAAAGCCCTTTCCTTTCCAGTCATTTCCAAAGATCTGTGTTGATGTGATGTAAAAGCAAGTTGTAACAAAATAAATATTACTTTCATATGATTTCTTCAAACTGTGACATGTAACAGAATTCTGACCATTTCCTATTTCTGTAAATACTAGTATTATTGCACTTCAACCAATATCAAAACTAGTGGATGGACCTTACCAAACAGTTTGGCTGGAAAGACAGATAAAATGCACCCTTATGTTTGGAATTTTGACAGATTAGGTTTCTGAATCCTATTGACTATCTTATATGCAAACCATCTGCAACTAGACTATCTCTTGAAAATGTTTACCTTTGCTGTCCTCTTTGAGTGAATGTATTGTAAGAAATAAACAAGGTGGTGGGAATTTTAAATTTATGTTTTTGTGCTGTAGAATGACAATGACAAAAAAGGGAGACAGATGTCAAGGTTCCAATCTGTTTATTTGTTGTGTGTGTTAAATACTGTATTCTCTTTTCATTGTGTGTGTTTCCAGAAGTACCCTCACTTTCTTATATACACTTGCCAAATGTGGAGTATTTTAAGTGTTTTCTTGTGTTGGGATGCAGGTCATTGTGTTTATGTATGCTTTCCTTGTCTCAGGAATGAGTTATTGGGGCTTGCGGGTATGGTGAAAATTACAAATCCTGAGGAGAGTTTGAACCATAACCTCCAATCAAACGAAAGTAACTTTTGCAATGCAGTCGGCAGTGGCAGACCCTGTGTGGATGGTATCGACAGCAATAGAAGGTTGTTATGCAGCTTTAATAGTTTAGATATGAAATTTGTAGATGTTTTTAATTTTAGTGGTAGTGCACATGCATTTGCACTTTATTTTTTTGTTTTATCTATGGCTGAATTGTGATCTTATGACTGCTGTGTTGTCACTATGCATTTTAATAAACTTTTTTATTGTTTGTAGATATTGGAACTATTCTTTTAAAAATATCAAAGTTAATTTTTGACATATTTTTAACATGCAATTTTAAAATTCATAGCGGAACAAAATCATTTTAATAATTTCACTTTTTTACTGAAAAAATAATGCTATAGTAAATAATAATATTGATGGAAGTGAACATAAATTTCCTTCTGCTCCGAGTGTTTACTATTTCTCTGCATGATATGTTTCTCTTTATTGTATAATTTTTCCAGGACTTCTTCCACTGTAAACCGCAGTTTGCCAGCAATTCCTAATGATCCAGAAAGGCTTCATTTGGAAGGTAGAGATCCACTCTGGGAAGAGGCAAATGGGGATACAAGCTCTGAACTATATGCAACAGTGGAAGACAATAAGCATTCTATTCAGCCCTTAAGTAAGTTGTTAAAGAGCAAGATGCATGTGTTTCTGATTTAAGCATTTAAGGCCTTTATACAAAATACTGCGGCAGATTTTGAGGTTTTAGTGCTTCCAGTACAGTGTTTTTTAATTGAACCAAATACTATCTACTGAGTTTCCTTGGTCAGTCCTTCTATTACCTGTAAGTGATATCTCAATCTTAATTAACCTCAAAGAAATTTACAGTAACATTTTTTACAACATACTCCGCCATGTCACTTAGTGACACACCTATTTTGGATTTGAAATGTATTTGGAAAACACAGTGCAATGATATCCCACTAACCATTTATGTAGCATATTAGAACAAAATTTGACGATGGTAATAATATATTTTATACAATTTCAGACAAGTGTACGGTACATCATTTTATATTTTCTTAGTGAACAGGTATTCTAATCGGGTTGTCTCATTGAACAAAATTATCTAATTCTCGTACTTGGTACAGTCCTCGTTTGCTAATTTGCTTGGGTGACTTTATCTTGAAGAGGACTTCTTGCTTTGAATACAGAATTTCATCTCAATGAACTGGTCATCTCCAGTCCTTCAAGGTTTTTTTTCTCTCTAACATTGACCATGTATCCATCAGCTGTTATATCAGTGACTCTTCCTGGGAAGAGCTGCTCTTCATATTGGACAACTACGTGATCTCCTTCTCTGAAGATTTTATCGTGATCAGAACAACAGCCAGCCCTTCAGAGCGAGGGCACTTCAGGAGTGCTGGTATCTGACTGGTCACATTCACAATTAGAATTAAGGAAGGTTCAACCTTTTCAATACAAAATGTGTTGTACAAGATGTTCGCAACATATTATTTATTATATCATTAGTACCGGTTTCGACGCTTATTGCGTCATCATCAGCTAAAAAATCACAAGTAGGCAAAGTACATATCACAAAAGTTGTATAAATAATTCTTGCATGGCAAACTACAAATGATAGACTGCTTTTCTCCTTAAAGGCTAAAAGGAAAATGGGTAAAATATGATGATTATAATATGACATATAAAAGCGTTATAGTCTAATGAGATGGGTGAGTATTATGCAATAAAATTGGTCTGATGATTGAACATAAAAGTCTGAATGTGATAATAAAACGATGTAGTAAAATTGTCCACTCTTCTATTGTTATTCAATGGAGACACATAAGTCCAGGTCCGATGTTATGTGAGGTTGGCAAGACCATCAAAAAGTTTTTTGTCTAAGGCCGGGACACCTGATGTTAAGCGATTGAATAAGGTTGATCTTTAAAGTTGTCTCAGCTCAACAAGGGTGGTGAATCTTGTTCAGCGTGCTGTGTGTATAGTGTGAGAAGAGTTGTGGACAACCGTTAACGATTAACCTTATTCAATCGCTTAACATCAGGTGTCCCGGCCTTAGACAAAAAACTTTTTGATGGTCTTGCCAACCTCACATAACATCGGACCCGGACTTATGTGTCTCCATTGAATAACATTAGAAGAGTGGACAATTTTACTACATCGTTTTATTATCACATTCAGACTTTTATGTTCAATCATCAGACCAATTTTATTGCATAATACTCACCCATCTCATTAGACTATAACGCTTTTATATGTCATATTATATCATCATATTTTACCCATTTTCCTTTTAGCCTTTAAGGAGAAAAGCAGTCTATCATTTGTAGTTTGCCATGCAAGAATTATTTATACAACTTTTGTGATATGTACTTTGCCCACTTGTGATTTTTTAGCTGATGATGACGCAATAAGCGTCAAAACCAGTACTAATAATATAATAAATAATATGTTGTGAACATCTTGTACAACACATTTTGTATTGGAAAGGTTGAACCTTCCTTAATTCTAATAGTGAATCTCAGTTCAATACGGGAAAATGAAGTTTTTAACTTACAATGGTCACATTCGTCTTCATAAAAGTTCAGACTTTTGTCTGAGTGATGGACAGAAATCGCTTCGCAGTTTTCACTCTCGTTATCTGTTTCATCTCTGGCAGCAGATCTTTTTTGGGAAGATTGTGGCTTCTTTCCTTTCTTGTTTTTTCTGACAGATGTAGGGGATATAACAGCAGATTTTTTGGGAAGGGGTAGCAGATGTACTGGATGTAGTGGTAGAAGCAGCTGTGGCGTCTATAATGTTGGATGCTCCGGTACTCTTGCCTGGTGGGACGTTCATCTTTCTCCTTGTCTTCATTTCTTGGGGTCTAGTCATCTCTTTCCTTCTTTTATCTGGCTACTCAGTAAACACGTCCCCAGCATGGGTGTTCATGGAAGCCATCTCTTTGAGAATTTTAGATGGTAGTCGATGCAAGACCTCCTGTTTGTTGAGAGGAAATGTCTGAGTCTTCAGTAATCTGAATCTCAAATTTTGTTCTGTATTCGGCTCCAAGGCAGTCGTTAGATTCTTGAGAAGCCCAGGGAATTCGTCCTTGGGAATCGATGAACACCTGCTTGCTGAGGGAGTAATTTTTCTAGTCTATGAGAAGTTTTTTCCAGTGGCTCTTCAATGGATGAAAGAACTCAACATCTAGCGACTGAAGTAAACGCATGGAGTTAGGAGTTCATGCAGTGAATTTTATGTTATTTTCCTCACAGAGGTGCAGCACTTTGAGACTGATGTGGGAACTCAAGTTATCTCCTATTATAACCTTTCTCCCTTCTTTGTCTTTTCAAAATTGGCAGCATAAGGGAAATGAACCAGTCTTTAAAGACTTGGTGGTAGAACCATCCCAACTTAGTTTGGTTATACCGTGTACCATCAGGTCCATTTTTGGTCCAAGTTGCCCATAGTTTCTTTGCTTTATAATTCACGGAGAGTGGTACCAATGTACTAACAGCATTGCCACTAGCCATTATTGATGTGCATGCTTTTGATGAGTTTTGTATATGTTCCGAGTACTTTGCTTTACGGCACGTAATTACCATTTTGCTTCCCGGATCATCAAACAAGTTGGTTTCATCGAAATTCCAGACATTTTTAGTAAGATCACCATCCACTTCCCCTCCAGGTTACCAAGAAACATGTCAATTACTTCATTATCATTGCCAGCCCTTTCATAACCAATATTTTCTTATGCTCTTTGAGTAACGACATTTTGATGGCATCATATGAATAATTCAGACGAGTCTCTCCCCAGAAAATTACTCTTAAAGCAAGGCACAACCCTGCCTATCCTGTCAAGGTAAGCTTTGATAACACACCATAGGTCAAACATCATTATGGAATTTCCATATGATGACATGGCAATTGTGTGGGCTGCAAATAAGATTTCTTCCTCAGCTGATAAGATTGTTTGCTCACCCAGAGATTTTGCTGGTTTGGTGATTGAGCCCCATGGCTCTTTCTTCTTTAGCCACAAAGTATTCCTATGAATGTTAACATTTTTGAAACACTACGGTTTAGTAGACTTACCAATCAGTGTTACCTTTCTTTTATCCCTTGCATTGGCGTTAGTATAAAACGCAGCGGTTATTCTGTACTTGAATTTCTTGCAATCCCTCACAGTAACATTTGATATTGTTTTTATCTGGTTGCATACAAAAATAATACAGTTTCATCCATTATTGTATGCATCATTGCATCATAATTTTTAATTGCTAATAGGTTTTCACGGCCCTCTTGTACAACTGCCTGGTCAACTTCTGCCCTCTCACCATGCTTTGCATGCTGCATCAGCTCACGACATTTTTGAAACAAAATAGCCAACCATTGCTGTATGCCATGTCTGTAATGCCTTATTTGTCACCAGTAAACTTTGCTTGTTCCTTAATGACCTCGTTGATTGCAGTTCATTTTTTGCATTGACTTGGGATATCTAAATAACCAAAGCTAGCTTCTCACACTTAGCACTTTTAAATTTTTTGGCTGACAGAGATGTTTCATCCGTCCACTTATGTTTTTCACAATAGAATGTCTCCAATACTTTGTCTGCTTAGGCATACACTTCTTACTCGTCTCTTACACTTGACGTCGTTTATTTATTCTTTGTAGAAATTTGATCACAGAGGGCAGATAACACAGATATGACTGAAATTCACAGTAGGTCAAGGTAAGCGGCTGTCAAGCTCTTTATCCTCAAATTGCTTTGTCCAGGGTTCTAGAGCTTATCTTAGAAACAGTCCACAGTGATAATCTATAAGGACATTGTATGCTGTGATCATTTTTCCAGAGTAGGTACAGGAAATCCCTTGCACTATGCCGCTCAAAATAATTAGTTATTAGTGAGAATTGGGCGAGTTGGCCATGTGGTTAGGGGTGCGCAGCTGTGAGCTTTCATCCGGGAGATAGTGGGTTCGAGCCCCACTGTCGGCAGCCCTGAAGATGGTTTTCCGTGGCTTCCCATTTGCACACCAGGCAAATGCTGGGCCTGTACCTTAATTAAGGTCATGGCTGCTTCCTTCCCACTCCTAGCCCTTTCCTATTCCATCGCCACCATAAGACCTATATTTGTCGGTGCGGCATAAAACAAAAAAATTGTATTAATGTGTTTTGGTAGCATTGAGCCTGGTTCACGTTCCTAAAGGATTAGGTAAGTATCATGTTTCCATTTGAAGATTAAGTTCCTGGGTTCCTGCCGTTAATTTTAAATCAACAGTTGGCGATATATCGAGTACACTTTTCACGCTCTAGTACACTTCTGTACCTGTGCTACCAGTGGCGGATAGCAGTAGAAAGGTGTGACATATCGAGATACTAGCTGTGCTACTTTCAATCAGGAATACCTGTTCATTGCTCATCGTAGGTGATGAATGAGGGTGGCAATATATAGGGGGTTGACTGTACATACTTGTTCAGTATCAATTTTATTGCAATCCTCATACTAGTTCTACCAAATTCTGTAACCTAAAACATTACTGGAAATACTTCTTTTTGCTCTTAGCAAGTTTGTCAGATGTTTTTCCCATTTATGTTGGATCTGCCTTGATATGTTTCCTCCACTTTGATTGAAGGCATGTGTGCAAAACTGGGTTAACCCTCATTTTCTTGGAACTGAGAAAATTAAGGTTTTTGCGTTTGTCACAAAAAAATATTAGTACTACTTATGCAGTATCTGTTTTCTATTGGGGTAAAAAGTACACATCCCAAAGTTTTTTATCAGCAAGATTGAAGAGCACAGCAGTGAAAATACTAGTGCTGTATTAACACACAAAAATCAATTACAGTAGTCAGTTTTGCAATTGGCAGTTCGTACATGACAGAAACAAGAGCATATTTCAGAGTGAATAAATAATTTACAAACGTTAATACTGAGATGTTACTTGCAAGGTTCATCATCTTATGTAATCATAGGCATAATAAACGTAATAGTTGACTGACAATTAGGAAATTCTGGGTTTGATTCCCATCTCTGCTACCAAATTTTATTTGGCTGAAAGGGTCTGAAATGTGGTTGCACCTACCTAATGATGCCAAATGGTGAACAAAAAAATAAGAGGTATACAGTAGAACCTCGATTATATGTTCCCGGAAACTATGTTCTCCCGTATTATTTGTTAAAATTACCTGGTCCCGCGAGCATCCTAATTGAATCACATTGTACAAATCCCGCATTATCCGTTTCTCGAAGAAACGATTTCCCGGATCACCGTCCAGAAATTTCAGTCCCATTAAAGCTAAATCCTCGATCACACGTTTTTCAAGAAACTGTATCTTACGAAAGGACGGCTCACCGTCCACCGTCCAGAAATTTCAGTCCCATTAAAGCTAAATCCTCGATCACACGTTTTTCAAGAAACTGTATCTTACGAAAGGACGGCTACGGCATACTTCAGGATCGTGGTGTTGATGTCCCATCATTGCGGTAATTTGAAGAAGTACTGTACTGGAAAAGCGATCGGTGGTGAACTTGCATAAGGGATCATCTTAACATCGCATTCGGATAGTATTGTTTAGAGAATCCTCGGAAATCATAAAGCAGAGAGTGCCCACGACAATTGGAATGAGACAGAGCGCATTTCGACAGCTCTATTTGAAAAGTGAACGAGTTTCGTCAAATGTTCATACTTCCAAAACGTCTACAGTATGTCCAGGGTTAGATGTTTATTTTTTACTTTTTTCGAGTGTATCGCCGAACAGGTTTTCGTCATTTCCCTCAGGGCACTGTATAGTCACTGGGCTTTCTGGCCGGAATCGAAACTGCTCCTCCTTAAGTAACACACATTTAGTAGGCCTACCGTATTTTTATATTGTCATATACAATTGTTATCGAGACCAGAACAGATGTTGCACCTTACGTACATAAAGCCATGGGAGGTTTTGGGATTGCCTATTACTGTTTTTGTCCTAATAAAAGACCAGGAATTTCATGTTTTTGTGTTAAAATGTTATAAAAGCTGCAGTCGTTTCATTTGCGCACATTACATTTAAAAATTTGGTATTATTTCGCATTCGTACCAACTTGTACAGCGAGTGCGCTTTCCAACTGAGCTCAAGGTCGTGAATAATCGTAATTTTGGAAGTGTTAATTATATTTCTTTTCTTTCCAATTTGATTGTGATTAGTGACGGGTAGAACTAAATATAGTGCATTCGAGAACTTCAGGATTGATACTTATGAAACCATATTCTGGAGTTCAACATAACCTTTAAAAGTCGATGTAGGCCTAATTTACGCGGTACAAGATTTCCATAAACTGACTAGGAACAGTATATACAATAATAAAGTTTTATTATGAATCCACCTGTTCAATACATTATAATGTTGTTACATTTAAAATAACTTCATTAGTTAAAAAGTTATATATGGGATATGTTTCCCTCTCTTATAGAGCATCATCAGCCAAATCTGAATCTCAAATAATTGTTATTTACGTAAATAAAGACTTAAGAACTATTAGAACATTTTTGACAAACTTAAAACTTATTCTATTAGAAAATCATAAAATATAAAATCTTTGTATACATGGCTTAATTACATGTGCTTAATAGGAAGGTACATTAAAATTATGAAAGAGAGAGTACTAAAATATAAAATAAATAATATATATATCATGTCCAAAATCCTAGAAAGACGTGAAGATCAATCTTAGGAGCTAAATTTGAGGATTTTCTTAGCAATGAGATCTGGTAAAAAAGTTATTTATCCCTTGTGGATAAGAGTCTATAAAGATTCAAATTTATCGTCAATTTGATGATTGAACTTATAACAGGATAAATGTTGGTCTTCAAGAAATTTAAATGCTTGTTGTCATGTGACCTCGGCGAATGCTGTTGGAAAGATATGTTCTTATAGATGTCAATGACCGTTCGTTGAACTAATGGATTTGATAAGGATGATTGAAAGGGACGTAAATCAACGTTTGTATTGAAAGCTGCTGCTTGGTTTATCTTGTTGAATGTCTGTAACAAGAAAAGGAATCTTGTAAGTAATCGAAATTTGTGTTGCTAGTTAAGAGTGTGCTTCTAGAAACTTCACTTACCCCTCCAATTGCTGTTTGTCGGTTTGGTGTTGTCCGAGGTTATGTGGTGACTGTCTGTTCTATGTCTACTCCTTGTGTTGTAAGAGTGAGGTGGTGGGGGTTGAGGGGAGGGAGTAGGGGTAGGAGGAGAAATGTTTGTGGTGTGGTTTTGGAAGGGGAATGTCTAGTAGGAGCGCAGGGAGGGGTTGAGTTCTTTAATGTTGGATGATTATTAGTTGTTTTGGGAATGAAAACTTTGGCAAAATTACTTTTTTCTAGATTAAGCGTCTTTAAGAGTTTCGGTAATTGTTCGTGTAACGGATTTCTTATTTCAATTTTGTCATTTAAATTTTTTTCTTTATTGAAATACTGGTCTAAGTGGATATAAATATTTTCTAATTCTGTCATTAGTTTACCTTTTTCTATCTTCTTTATAATTTTTAGGTCTTTCTCTATGGTTGTAAATTGGTGGCCTGACTCTCTCATGTGAGCACTCATCGCAGAATGTTTGTTGTGCTTTGTAGCATTAACGTGTTCTAAGTATCTTGTGAGAAAGTTACGGCCAGTTTGGCCAACATATGAACATTTACATTCTACACATGTTAATCTATAGATGCCAGAACTTAGATGAGGGTTCTTGTTGGAATTTATACTATTGTGGTTGAAAAAAATGTTTCTGTTTGTATTTTGTGTTTTGAATGCTACATTCACATATCGTTTTTTGATAGGATTAGTTATTTGAAAAATGGCTGGATTGGTGAATGTAAATGTTACGAATTTGGACTGCTTAGTTTTTTCGGGAGTAAGATTAGTTACTAACTTTTGTTTTACTTTATTGATGATCCGATTGACTATATTTATTTTATATCCATTAATTGAGGCCAGATCTTTTATAAAATTGAGTTCCTTTTTTAAGTTACTCTCTGAAAGGGGGATTTTGAAAGCTCTATAAACTAAACTGTAAAAAGCCGCCTGTTTATGTGATTTTGGGTGAAGAGAATCATTTTTTATCGTTAGAGGAGCGTATGATGGTTTTCTAAATATTTGAAATTCAAAACTATCTCTTATTCGTGTTACATTAATATCCAGGAATTTTATTGAGTTGTTAGTTTCATCTTCTTTCGTGAATTTTATATTTGGGTCAATATTATTATTATTAGGTTCGTTACGACCCCTGAGGATCACGAGTGACTTGTTCGGTACGTCTTCTTTCTTCCCAATACCTCTTCATTCTCTCACTCCTCCTCTTTCTCTCGGCTTCTGTGATCTGAATCTGGATCCTGGTGTCTGTCCATCTGTGACCTATCTATTATGACAAAGGTGTCGTCTACATACCTGATCCAAAAGCAAAGTCCATTTATTTTTGTGTTTATTTTGTTTTACTCCAAATTATCCATATATATGGCTGCCAGTATGCCCGACGTGGGGTCTCCCATTGCTAGGCATGTTTGATGGTAAATCTTTTTATTAAAAGTGAAGTAATTATTGTTTAATACAAATTTCAGTAGGTTTACGAATTCATCTATTTCACATCTACTTAATTTACTGTATGTAAGGAGATTGTGTTTGATGATATTGATGGTTTCTCTAACCGGTATATTTGGATACATGTTGGTTATGTCAAATGAAACCATTTTATGTTGTGGTTGTAAATTGAATTTTCCTAGTTTATTACAAAATTCTATTGAATTTTTGATTGTTGATTCGTTGTTAAATTTGTAATGTCTTTTGAGGAAATAGTGTATAAATTTGGATGTTTTATACGTGGGACTATTTCTACTGTTTATTATAGGACGTATGGGTACGTTGGGTTTATGTAATTTGGGCAATGCCCTAGCTGTTAGTAACTTTGGATTCATATTTATCATTTTTTGGTGTTCTTGTTCATTAAATAAAAAGTAGAATTCTTGAGGATAATTTTTAGATTCCGTTGAATCTTATTTATGGGATCCTGGTACACGACAGTGTAGGTTTTGTCTGAAAAGAATTCTTCTGTTTTTTCAATATAGTCGTTTTTATTTAAGAGGACTGTGGTTTCACCTTTGTCTGCTTCCCGGCTCCCGGCTTTCGTAAGGGAAATAAACAAAAGTTCTAATCCCACTCTCATAACAGAAATAATGACACTAAAAACAAAACTAAACAAAAATAATGTAGTTGTTACCAAAGCAGACAAAGGTGAAACCACAGTCCTCTTAAATAAAAACGACTATATTGAAAAAAACAGAAGAATTCTTTTCAGACAAAACCTACACTGTCGTAAACCAGGATCCCATAAATAAGATTCAACGGAATCTAAAAATTATCCTCAAGAATTCTACTTTTTTATTTAATGAACAAGAACACCAAAAAATGATAAATATGAATCCAAAGTTACTAACAGCTAGGGCATTGCCCAAATTACATAAACCCAACGTACCCATACGTCCTATAATAAACAGTAGAAATAGTCCCACGTATAAAACATCCAAATTTATACACTATTTCCTCAAAAGACATTACAAATTTAACAACGAATCAACAATCAAAAATTCAATAGAATTTTGTAATAAACTAGGAAAATTCAATTTACAACCACAACATAAAATGGTTTCATTCGACATAACCAACATGTATCCAAATATACCGGTTAAAGAAACCATCAATATCATCAAACACAATCTCCTTACATACAGTAAATTAAGTAGATGTGAAATAGATGAATTCGTAAACCTACTGAAATTTGTATTAAACAATAATTACTTCACTTTTAATAAAAAGATTTACCATCAAACATGCCTAGCAATGGGAGACCCCACGTCGGGCATACTGGCAGGCATATATATGGATCATTTGGAGCAAAACAAAATAAACACAAAAATAAATGGACTTTGCTTTTGGATCAGGTATGTAGACGACACCTTTGTCATAATAGATAGGTCACAGATGGACAGACACCAGGATCCAGATTCAGATCACGGAAGCCGAGAGAAAGAGGAGGAGTGAGAGAATGAAGAGGTATTGGGAAGAAAGAAGACGTACCGAACAAGTCACTCGTGATCCTCAGGGGTCGTAACGAACCTAATAATAATAATATTGACCCAAATATAAAATTCACGAAAGAAGATGAAACTAACAACTCAATAAAATTCCTGGATATTAATGTAACACGAATAAGAGATAGTTTTGAATTTCAAATATTTAGAAAACCATCATACGCTCCTCTAACGATAAAAAATGATTCTCTTCACCCAAAATCACATAAACAGGTGGCTTTTTACAGTTTAGTTTATAGAGCTTTCAAAATCCCCCTTTCAGAGAGTAACTTAAAAAAGGAACTCAATTTTATAAAAGATCTGGCCTCAATTAATGGATATAAAATAAATATAGTCAATCGGATCATCAATAAAGTAAACCAAAAGTTAGTAACTAATCTTACTCCCGAAAAAACTAAGCAGTCCAAATTCGTAACATTTACATTCACCAATCCAGCCATTTTTCAAATAACTAATCCTATAAAAAACGAGATGTGAATGTAGCATTCAAAACACAAAATACAAACAGAAACATTTTTTTCAACCACAATAG